>NW_015152952.1:15415-20165 GCF_000732505.1 Cyprinodon variegatus | reverse complement strand
GTCCATCTCCCGATACACCATTCAGACATTTCAACATCTTTTTCTGAATCCCACATTGTAGCATGGCATAGACAATTCACGTTTGCAGTTTGAAGAACACCTGCTTGCTTCTGATGATTTCCTTTAGCTAACCAATGAGTGTTTGCGTTATACGACTCATCCAATCACACTAGTTTTCACTAGATGTGGATGGCACCAATGATCTGCATTGGATGGAGCACATCACATGAAATAAATATTTATAAACATTAAACCAGGGGTAACCAATTAAAAATCAGAGGGGCCTGAATAAAGAAAATAATCAACCATTAAAGGTCCAGATACATTTTTTATGATCTGTTACATTAAACAGAATTTATCACTGAGATAAAAGTAGGCATTTATACGTTCATGTTATACATTGAATTTTAACAACTAGAAATTGCCAAAAATTGCATGCCATTCTATCTCAGAGGAGTTGACACTTGTATGACTGTATTCCTGTATATCCATCAGTAGTTAAAGGACAAGGGTCAGCAAATGCCATTTGCTGTTGTAATATTATAGATTTTTTAGAATAAAAAGCTAGCAGATGTGCATAATCATAAAAATAACAGAAATACAATTATAGAGCATTCAGTATTGAAAGAAAACCCACACTGTTTTCTGAATAAATACATTATTGTATGAATTAAGTTCCATTCTGTTTATGTCTCTTTCCTTGTAAGTTAGAAATGTCCCATGCTCCTGAATGCACCATAGCTATCTGTCGCTCATAAATGCATCACACTGGTCTGTGAACGCTGTGCTGTGTAGCTGTGCGTGTTTGATTTTCCACTTAAGACAAAGCTTTGCAGTTTCCAAACTCCGGTCAGCATCACTGTGAATAACAAGAGACTACAACAAATAAATCAGCCGAACCTCGGACAAAATCGACTTTTCGGGATAACACCGGACCGCGGTCCGCTAATCCGTGACCTCTGCATTAAACCGAAGCCAAGAGTAATGAGTAACGTTTGTTTTAAAAATGTAAGGAATAGAAAGTACAGATACTGGTGTGAAAAAGTAATGAGTAGAAGTCAGAAGTAGGAAGAAAAATAAGTAATGGAGTAAAGTATAGATACCTAAAAAGTGTCCTTAAGTACAGAAGTACAGAAGTATTTGTACTTCGTTACTTGACACTACTGCTTACAAGCTGCGTGTAGGCTACATGGCTACACTAATACATTAGTTGTAGTCCACGATGGTAAATATTTGCTTGAATACGAGATAAAATTGTGTTAGAAAGGATAGAAATGATAGAATAGATTTAGCACTATAGATACTTTTCAATCGTCCGTACGATATATATCGTCTTATCGCCCAGCCCTAATACAGCTGTGCAAATTTGTACAGTATTTTACAATATTTTTACAGTATAGATATATAGAGATGCATATATTTATTTATGTATATTTATATATAAGTAGAGAGAGAGATGTATACATAGATATGTCTATATGTATGTTTGTATAAAAAAAACTCTTCCTCACCCATTGCGGGTGGTCTTCCCTCCTTTTTCTTTCAAGCTCGGGTCCCCTACTAGAGGCCTGGGAGCTTGATGGTTCTGCCAGTATCTCTGCTTTTCTAGAACTGCACTCATCTGGACTGAGATGTCTGATATATTCCCAGGGATCTGCTGTAACTCCTCCAGTTTGGGGGTCACTGCCCCGAGGGCCCCAATGACCACGGGTACCATTGATGCCTTGAGCTTCCAGGTTTTCTCCAGCTCTTCTCTGAGGCCCGGGTATTTTTCTAGTTTTTCATGTTCTTTTTTCCTGATATTGCAGTCACTTGGTATTGCTATGACAACCACAACGGCTTTCCTCTGCTTTTTGTCCACCAACACAATGGTTGGTTTGCCATTACCATTCAGTCCGTCTGTATCTGGAAGTCCCACAGGATCTTGACTTGATCATTCTCTACCATCTTTGGAGATGTTTTCCACTGTGACCTTGGGGTTTACAGCCCATACTCTGCACAGATGTTCCTGTATACTGTTCCAGGCACTTTGTTATGGCGCTCCATGTAAGCTTTCCCTGCTAGCATCTTACACCCTGCAGTTATTTGCATGATTCTCTCAGGGGCCTCTTTGCACAGTCTGCTCCTGGGCTCTTGTCTTGTGTGGTAGATATGGGCCTCTATTCGGGGTGTAAATAATAATCGTTTTGTATCGATGCATCAATCCAACAGCCGACGATCCGATGCATCGATACGTCCGCNCACTTGGTATTGCTATGACAACCACAACGGCTTTCCTCTGCTTTTTGTCCACCACCACAATGTCAGGTTGGTTTGCCATTGCCATTTGGTCCGTCTGTATCTGGAAGTCCCACAGGATCTTGACTTGATCATTCTCTACCATCTTTGGAGATGTTTTCCACTGTGACCTTGGGGTTTGCAGCCCATACTCTGCACAGATGTTCCTGTATACTGTTCCAGGCACTTCGTTATGGCACTCCATGTAAGCTTTCCCTGCTAGCATCTTACACCCTGCAGTTATTTGCATGATTCTCTCAGGGGCCTCTTTGCACAGTCTGTTCCTTGGGTCTTGTCTTGTGTGGTAGATCTGGGCCTCTATTGCTTTGGTGCTTAGGGCTTGCTCCTGTGCAGCCATGATGAGTGCCTCTGTGCTGTCCTTCAGTCTGACTTTGTCTAACCATTGGTAGGATTTCCTGATATTTGCCACTGCGGTTATGTTTCGAAATGTACATCCTGTGTACGAGCTTCTCCTCCCATGACGGAGTCTCTAGCACCTCATCTTGTGTTCCGCATTGTCTGAGACATTCACTGAGGATTTCGTCTGTTGGAGCCTTGTCCTTGATGTACTTATGGATCTTGGATGTTTCATCCTGGATAGTGGCTCTTACACTCATTAGTCCCTGGCCTCCTTCCTTGCGGTTGGCGTACAGTCTCAGGGTACTGGATTTGGGATGGTACCCTCCATGCGTGGTTAGCAGCTTTCCTGTCTTAACATCTGTGGCCTGTATCTCATCTTTTGGCCAGCTTATTATTCCTGCAGGGTATCTGATCACTGGTAGAGCGTAGCTATTTATTTCCCAAAACTTATTCTTGCCATTGAGCTGGTTCCTTAGGAACTGCCTTACTCGTTAGAGGTATTGGCTATAGCCGCTTTCCTTATTACCTTTTTGAGGTTGCCATGTCAGAGCAGCGCATCTGAGCATCTGTGGAACACGCTGTCTTACTAGCAGGACCAAAGAGTGGCTCCTTCATTACCTGACTGTTAATTAACAAACAGGTCTTCAGTAGTGTGATTTTTTTTTTCTCGGTTTGCAAAACCTGTTGAGCAAGTAATCCATGAGGAGGGAAAAAGGTTTTAACATAACAAAACTAATAGCTTACCTGAATAATTGTCACTGTGGCAAAGCAATATGGAAATAATGCCAAGCCGCTGCGGTGGCAGGTAGCGGTGCTAAGGCTAAGACAGCAACAACACGGAGGACAGATGTCTCCACTCAGAGGCTTTAAAGCTGTAAAAAGTTTCCCAGAGAATAAAATGCTAAAGCTATTAATGACAAAGTGATGGGATTTATAGCGCCTGATAACCAGCCTTTATCTGTCATCGAAAGCCCAGGTTTAGGTAACTTGATCGCACTTTGAGCCACGTTTATTTTAAATATTTGACTTGTTTGATTTTGCTGATTTGAGCAAGATAATGGCCAGATATATATATATCATACATATATATGATATATATGTCGTATTATTTTTAATACGATAGATCAGAGAAATTTCAATAGAAAATAATCTAAAATCTACTGAGCCTCTGTGACACATATAGCTGTCTCTTCCAGGCAGAGGTTTACAGGAAGCTCTGCTGAGGGTAGGGTGTCTCATTACTTCCTCATTTGCCAGACAGTCACTGTGGTGTTGGATGTAAATGCTTTTAGTACTATAATAATTATTAGGCGTTATTAAACAGTTTCAGTGATGTGATCATAGCTCTCTGCTTCAGCACCACTGTCCAAATGTAGGTCGAGTGAACTGCTAATCAACTCAGGTTGATTAGCAGGATCCATTCACTCCTCAAACTCAAGGACAGAGTTTGTTGCTCTAATGTGTGTCCCTTATTACCACAGTAGAAAGTCTTTCTGTTGTGTTTGTCTTTCAGACCACCTTCACGATTATGTTGGAAAAGAGGAGGATTTCTCTGACCAGCAGCTCTATGAACAGGAGAGGAATTTCAGTTTGGACCAAGAGGAACCAGAACCTCTGCAGATAAAAGAAGAGCAGAAAGAACTAGAACATCCCTGGACAAAAGAGGAAACCATGGAGCTCCCCATTAGTGAGCAGGAAGAGCAGCTTATTCTGAAGCACGAGACTGAGGATACAGGAGAGAAATCTTTCCCATGTTTGACATGTGGAGAAAACTTTCTAAGAAAAGAACATTTAATGGATCATAGTAGAACTCACACAGGTAAGAAGGTTTCTGAATGTCTGTCCTGTGGAAAAATGTTTTCCAAAGTTCACAAACAAATCTAAACCTGAAAGGCAGATCAGAATTCAAAGCCACCTACAAGTGCAGAAATGACTGACTGAGTGTATAACTGTACGTAATTATTTGAAGGTTGACTTTTTTGTATTAGGAACCCCTTTTCTTTTACTGGTCGGATGAAATATGCTAATTTTGCGAGATATGACATTGGGGTTTTCAAAAGCTGTATGCCAAAATCATCCATATTAAGACAATGAAATGCCTGAAATATTTCAG
>NW_015152952.1:9619-14849 GCF_000732505.1 Cyprinodon variegatus | reverse complement strand
CACCTCACAAGAGCCACGGGAGAAACGAGCGTGAACCTGGGAGACACAAAGAGCACTAGCTTAGCAAAGGTTCTTTGTCAGTCTGGAGACTGAGGCCACTAAACCATAGCAACAACGGTTAATACTCTGGCATGTGCTGATCTTATAGTGCAGCTCAGCGCTGCTGAACACGCAGAACTGAGTCCTGACAACCCAACCCCCCCCAACGGTCACCACCTGGGGACCCAGAGGAAGACGTGGAGGAAAGAGGGAGGGCTGGAAGGACTTGAGGAGTGACTGGTCAGAGATGGAGGAACCGGGAACCCATGACCGCAGCCCTCCCAGTCGACGAGGTATTGGAACCCTTTACCCTGCCGACGGGAGTCCACGATCCTTCGGATCCGGTGTCCCCGGATGTCCTGGGCGGGTGGAGGGGGTTCGGCCGGAGGGCAGAAGGGACTAGAGAGGACGGGCTTAATCAGGGAAACATGAAATGTGGGGTGAACTCTAGAGTGGGATGGGAGACGGAGAGGGACTGAAGTGGGACTGATGATGGAGGTCATCTCGTAAGGGCCAGAGAAACGGGGGGATAGTTTTCGGTGAGAGGTCCGGGAAGGGAGATCTCTGGTTGAGAGCCCGACCCCCTGACGTCTCCGGTCAGAGAATCGATGGTTCTGCTCCGCTGTTCTTTGGAGAGCCTGAATAGTCTGAGTCCAAAAGTGTCTGCAACGGAGAATGAATCTGTTTCTCTTCAGAGGGGAACAGGGGAGGCTGATAGCCTAGGGAGGCTTCAAAAAGAGAGATTCCGGTGGCAGAGAAACATGGGTGTTGTGGGCGTACTCTATCCAGGGTAGGTATTTGCTCCAATCTTATGGATTTGATTATGTGAGGCAGCGGAGAGCGGCCTCCAGCTCCTGGTTCATCCGCTCTGTCTGACAGGACGTCCTTGGGGATACCATGAAGGCGGAAAACATGTCGAACCAGGAGCTGGGCCGTCTGCAAAGCAGATGGTAGCTTACGCAGAGCGATGAGGTGACATGCCTTAGAAAAGCGGTCTATGTTCGTGAGGATAGTAGTGAAACCATTTGAGGAGGGAAGACCAGTAACAAAGTCTAGGGCAATATGGGACCAGGGGCGTTCAGGAATAGGAAGAGGCTGTAGGAGACCGGCAGGGGGTCTGTTGGAACCCTTGTTTTGGGAGCAGACAGGACAGGAGCGAACAAACTCTCTAGCTTCGCAGGACATGTGGGGCCACCAGAAGTGACGGGAGAGAAAGGAGTTGGTGCGGTGAACCCCGGGGTGGGCAGAAAACTTCTCAGAATGGGCCCATTGTAAAACCCGGGAACGAAGAGAGGCTGGAACATAGACACGGTCAGGTGGGCCATCACCTGGGTCCGGGTCCGACTGTTGGGCTTGAGAGATTAGATTCTCTATCTCCCATCTGAGGGCCCCGAAGGAGCAGGTGGGTGGCAGGATGGGGGCTGGTTCCTCTTCGGAGTCCGTAGGGGGGTGCAGGCGTGATAAAGCATCCCCCTTCAAGGATGAGCCCAAGGAAGGTAATTTGAGGATTTGGGGAACTCACATTTCTCTGCTTTGACAAACAGTTTGTTCTCCAGGAGGCGCTGGAGGACAAGACGAACGTGGTGTTGATGCTCAGCCAAATCACGGGAATAGATCAAGATATCATCCAGATAAACAAAAACATTCAAGAAGTCTCTGAGGAAATCGTTCACGAGGGCCTGAAAAACTGAGGGAGCATTGCACAGGCGGAAGGGCATCACTAGGTACTCGAAATGACCCATGGGGGTCTTGAAGGCTGTTTTCCACTCATCCCCCCGGCGGATCCGTACCAAGTGGTAAGCATTGCGAAGATCTAACTTCGTAAAGACAGTGTCCGACTGTACCGGTTCGAGGGTGGAGGAGAGAAGCGGTAGAGGATACTTATTCTTGACGGTGATGGCGTTTAACCCGCGTTAATCAATGCACGGACGTAGGGATCCGTCCTTTTTACCGACAAAGAAGAACCCTGCCCCTAGGGGAGAAGACGAGGGGCGTATGAGGCCGGCGGCTAACGACTCGTTAATATATTTCTCCATGGCCTGCCTTTTGGTTTGAGAAATATTATAGAGCCTGCTCATCGGTAAGGGAGCCCCGGGTAACAGCTTGATAGCGCAGTCATAGGGGGGATGGGGAGGCAACAAACAGGCCTGTGATTTGCTGAAAACCCTTTGGAGGTCGTGATACTGGACCGGCACCAGTTCTAGATCCTCAGGATCGATCTCGGCTGAGGGAAAACTGGGGGCAAGGCTGGTCGGCATGGCTGCATGTAAACAGCACGATAAACAGTTAGGTGACCATGACTCGACACGTCGGTCGGTCCAGTTAATCTGCGGGTTATGCGACTGCAACCAGGAGAAGCCCAGAACCAGCGGAGAATGTTGAACAGGGAACACGAGAAAATAAATCTGTTCACGGCGATTACCAGAAATGACTAGCTCAAGAGGTTTAGTTCGGTGTGTTATATGTGGGAGAGCTCAAAGTGACAGTCTCAAGTCGATCCTGGTGCACAAAGGATTGATCGACTAAATTAAAGTCGCACCCCGAGTCGAGCTGGGCGGATAACTTAAATGTTCTTTGCGTTGGGTTCGGCAAGGTGGGAGCGGCAGGTTCAGGACCGGCAGTGAGTGCGGCCGTCAGCTGATTAAGCTGAGCGGCGAAGCCCTGAAACTGATCCTGCATTCAACGCACTACCGTTTCTAATCCCCGGATCTTATCGTGTTAGGTGTTTAACGCCCTACCAAAATAGTCTGCGGGGTCTGTCTGGCCAGAGTATTCTTCTGTCATAGTTGGTTTGAAATGTCTGACCCACATGCAGAGCACACCGGTACACAGGAAGCAGTTTTAACATTTATTGAAAATAATAATCTGTAAATCCTCTAAGGAATGATCACCAGAAGAGGTGCTCGCAAGGGGAATCACTTGAGCGGGAACACGAACAATCCAAGAAGCAAGGTAGAGAATAATTAACGGAGTAAAGTAAAACAACGCGAGAAGAAGCGGACGTGACGCGCCGGCTTACCACTAAGGCTTGGGAACCGGCCTGGGGGGGGGAGGCTGAGTGGACTTAGCTCTGTGGAGGGAGAGGTTCCGACAGCTGACCGGTGGAGGAGGGCGCAGGCTGGGTCCGAGCGGCGCTGGCCGAATCCTGAGACAGCAGGGGGAACCAGACAGATCCGAAGGGGGTCCTTCCACAGCCCGATTCGGCGGATCAGGTAAGCCGCGGGGAAATCCAGGAGTCAGAGACAGAGGATCAGCTGAGCCAGACACGAGCAGAGGCAGACAGGCAGCTCCACCTCACAAGAGCCACGGGAGAAACGAGCACGAACCTGGGATATACAAAGAGCACGAGCTTAGCAAAGGTTCTTTGTCAGTCTGGAGACTGANGCCGCACCGCACCGTAGTCAAAAGGGCGGTGTGAGAGGGGGTGTGCGGGAGTTGCGGTCTCCGTCGGCTCGGTAACCGCACCGGAGCCAGTGTGAGCAACGGGTTACAGAGTCAACCAAAGTAAACGCATTAAACAAAGGAACACAATACACATGACGTATGGACCCCAATAGAACCAAACACAGAATCATTACAGTTCTTTACATCGTCTCCTTATCTACAAGTTGCAAGTATCTGCATATTTTTATGACGCGATTTGAGCAAGATATAGTCCCCGGAAGAACTGCAGTGAATTGGTAAAAGAAAAGCGAAATGGCACGCTCAAAGATGACCCTGCACATTTTGAGTATGCCCTGCAAGGCTTTAAACCTGGGTTTGAATGGAGACTGAGCCATTCTCAAGCACATATCAAGGTGCTCTTTTTGAGCCTGGATCCAGATTTATTTTTTTATCTGTTCATGGTGGAGAATCCTGCTTCACAGCAGCAGGTTGAGCCAAGCATCCTCTAAATGTGCAGGGTCATCTTTGAGCACGCCATTCCACTTTTCTTTCACCAGTTCACCGCAGTTCTTTCAGCAGTCCACACTTTCTCTGCTCTCTTTTTCTCATCGTCTTCTCCTTCTTTCAGAAGACAATGATTTCCTTCTAAATCAGGTTTGGTCCAGATTAGCCAGCAGGTGGGTCCAGATCTGGAACGCAGTCAGCTAATCTGTGACCTCTGCATTAAACCATGTCCCACTTTTAAAAAGATAGAAGACAATCTTGAGAAATGGACATTGCTTCACTTATGGGCAGGGTTGCTTCGTTCCCTAATAAACTGCCATTTAACTGGTTTAAATCTCTCAACTCTATCTCTAAATTTCCTTGGAATGATAAACCCCTCATATCAGCTTGAAGACGCTACAGGAGACCACAGATAGAGGAGGACTAGACCTGCCTAACTTCCATAACTACTATTTAGCAAATAGCTTCAACCTCTAAAGGGATAAAACGTAATTCCTTAAGGGCTGGTTATACTCCCACAGCAGTGTGTCGCAGTGAGTTTGTTGCAGATTTTTTTTTATATATGCACAATATTGAAGCATGGTCTGTGCTGGTATTCCACTCTGCAAGGCAAGAGGGACAATTAGCCACTAGCTGTGGGTCTAGATACAGCTGAGGCAGTGAGGAAGTGGAAAAACGCAAGGGGCAAGTTTATGCGACAATGGAACGACATGAGGGTGAAAAAGAGCGGGGATCCAGGTGGGAAAGGGTCCGAGCGTTCTCACGAATCTCACTCTTCTAGCTGGTCCATCTTCACCAGTCGTTTTCCACAATGGCGGTCATACAAACAAAACAAGTCTGCATGGTACCAAACAGGAAATATGCATATTGTAGAGCGGATGTAGATTTGACCAATCAGAGGCCTCCTGTCTGTGGTACTGTCTGCGGTCTGGCAGTGTCTGCGGAGGGGGAGGGGAAACATTTGCGTTCACAGCGACACACAGTTGTAAATTTCAACCTCCCCATCAGTTAGTTTGATTGGTTACTTTGAGGATAGCTCTTTGAAAAAACACTTATTTGCATGGTTTTCATTACCCTATGAAGGGCCGGTATTCTGTCATCTCAGCATACCGCGTCAGGCCAGCATACCCTTACTAATACCAATTACAAAGAGTATCCTTTGTCTCCGCCCTCCTTACAGCCAATCACGCTGTTTTATTTCCAGATTTAGTCAGATTTGTGTTGTCACTTTGTGCATCAAAAATAAAGAAATAAAAAGATCATCACTAGGTCCACTACACGCATTAGCTTTCAGTGTTTCCCA
>NW_015152952.1:4812-7085 GCF_000732505.1 Cyprinodon variegatus | reverse complement strand
TGATAAACACATGAGATTTCACACAGGTGAAAAGCCTTTTGAATGTCTGTCCTGTGGAAAAAGCTTCACTCAGAAATCTAATCTTGATACACACATGAGATTTCACACAGGTGAGAAGCCTTTTGAATGTCTGTCCTGTGGAAAAAGCTTCACTCAGAAATCTGATCTTGATAAACACATGAGAATTCACACAGGTGAGAAGCCTTTTGAATGTCTGTCCTGTGGAAAAAGCTTCACTAAGAAATCTAATCTTGATAAACACATGAGAATTCACACAGGTGAGAAACCTTTTGAATGTCTGTCCTGTGGAAAAAGCTTCACTAAGAAATCTAATTTTGATACACACATCAGAATTCACAAAGGTGAGAAGCCTTTTTCTTGTACCAGTTGTAGCAAGAATTTTACTAATAAAAGTAATTTGACTAGACACATGAGAATTCACACAGGTTAAAAGCTGATTTCCTCAATGATTTGTGACCAAGGTTTTAAACAAGAACGTAATTTGAGTGTCCAGATGACACTTATTCATACATGATGTGAAATGACATAAAAAAACATCTGTTTCACGTAACTCGCAGCAGTTGGACGCAACAGGAATGAACCGTAGAGGTGTTTTCCATGTTTGACGGGTGATAAAATGTCCATCTAGTAACTCCTTCACCTCATTAAATGTGAAACGTACAGGTTAATGGTCTTTTGAGCAAAGTTTTGAGAAAGCCATTAACTAACAGGTCTGTTTACATAGAAACTAGAACAGATAAGGTGTTATATTGTAACCCTATTAAATATTCAGGTCCTGGGCCAATATGTGGATGTGAAAATTTGAAAGTCAATTAATGCAACAAGCAATTGAGAAGTTATAGCTGTTTAAATTGGAGGAAAAAATCAAGATGAACCCCTACTGTGCCATTTTGGCATGGTGTTGCAAGACTTTTTCTGGATGAATTTATTCAGAAGAAAAACACAGAAGTTTCATTTTACTTTTAGCTGGATGATAAGCTATCAGTTGGATATATTCCTGAAACAGAATTTTATTCAGATGAATATAAAAGCAAAGGTACGGCAGATTTCATATGTCTTGCACAAATTTGCTAATGTTGTGGGATTTTTTTTTAAGAGGTCAACTGCAACTGATCCGAGTTTTGGTAATTCAGTATTTTGTTGGCTTTCATTTTTTTATTTTTATAATGCCAATTCACAACACATATCACCTCAAGGCAGTTTACCGTTCACCAGATCATACAGTCATACGCCGTACACAAATTTGCTCCTCCCACCACAAAGGAGGACCAGGCACCTGGACCTGGTACTTGACCCCTAAAGTTGAAATGGGAAGGGGAGAGACTCCAACACAACTCAATCTTCCCGGTCCTTGCAACGGTCTCAGCCCCCCATCCCCCACCCGGATGAGAAGGCCCATGGGACAGGCCCCCATAAGACAGTGCCAGCCGAACCAGCCTCAGTGTGAGCGGCCATAATCCGAGGCCAACTGGGTTTCAAGCAGTATACAGCAGTAAACTATTTTCCACACTAGTTAGCATTCCCGTAGGTCTCTGGAGCATGGTTGTCTCTCCAGTTTCCTAGCATTTTGCTTCAGAGTGTGCAGCTCTGCATTAAACCAAGGAGCCAGCTTTCTATTTTAAAGTTTTTCTTTTTCAAAGGGGCTGCTTTGTCTAAGGCAGTACACAGAGAACTAGCAACCCTATCAACAAAATCAACCTATGAAGGGGAATAAGCTAAGCTTTTGCACTCTGCAGCACTGCTCAGCAAAACAGAAGAGAGAGAAAGTAAAACAGATCCTCTAAAATTTATAACTGCACTATCTGATAAAGATCTGCTAAAGTGAAAACTTTTGGGGGAGGAGAACTCTGTTAAAGTAATCTTTAAGGTGATTAAAAAATGTTGAGAAGGCAGGGCTGTGAGAAAATATTATTTCTTCACATTCTATGCCATATGTCCGAACTGTCATGAATTTCTTAAGAGATCTAACCCACATGCAGTAAACCACTCAAAGAACCAGGGTAAAATTTTTAACAGGTTTATTGATAAGGACAGCGGGGGTTGGATTCAGAAAACTCAGTGTGCTGGAGAACCAGAACTGGAAGAGGGAAGGGAAGTATTGTGGAAGCTCATTGGTAGAATTCTCTTATGATAGAAAGAAGGCTGACGATTCACTCCATTGTCTCCGGAGGGGGGAAACATTTATTTACAAAACCGAATTCATACAGCTGTCTTAAACACTTCATACTTCCAGCGCTATGTCCTCACATCTG
>NW_015152952.1:0-1396 GCF_000732505.1 Cyprinodon variegatus | reverse complement strand
TCAAAAAGTATTACATTGTATTTACATGTATAACATATTGCAAGTTATTAACTTTGCTTGTATTTGAAATTTGTTACAATATGTTTAAAACTACTTTATTGGTTCTACTGTCTCTCTTCTACATATTAAAGCCCAAATGTAACTTTGTCTGAAAACGATACTATTTCTATGAAAAACCAATAATGTAAATCAACTGAGCTACATCGAAAGGAACATTCAAAAATGTACATAATATTGATGGAACACATTATGAAAAAGGATGAGTGCACAAGTCAAAAGGCAAATTTGACTTCGGCAGAAATTATCTAAAATGTCACAAAAAACAAACAACAATATCTTACAACTGAAATATCTGAAAGACTGGAAAGCAACTCAGGGCGGTGTCCAGGTATGCCATCAGAGTAGTAGCGAGGGCACTCTCCTCGTATTCCATTTTTGAAGCCCACACAATCTTTATATTGCCGGAAGACCACATTACAACCGCAAAAGGAATCCGGTTTTCTGCCTTCAATGACTCTGAAAATTTACAGATGATCTCTCCTGTGAATGAAAAAACTATTTCATGTGGTTGAAATACAACTTTGCATGTTTTAGGTGAAAAAAGTAAAAGGTCCTTATCATCCAACCAAGCAAAGTGAGTCTTCTGAAAACTGGTCGACACAATGGCTTCAAAGCACTAGCAGGTAAATGCCATGATTATGATTATAATCATGTGTCATAGAAAGATTGACAGTATCCTTTGTACCTGCATGGTGAAGACCATTAAACAATGATTAACACTTTATATCTCTCAGTATCTTTTCCTCTCCATCTCCAATTGTATTTAAACATGCTGTCCAAATAATGATTTCTTTTTTTTAATATAATTTGGGTTTTAGTGTAATTTGCACATAAAGATCTACAAATCAAAATGTTGCTAGCCGCTAGATGGACAGTTGCCTTTGCTGCCTGGATGTTTGTAAAAACTTTATAACAAACAACTGAAATCTACACCCTGTTCTTTAAGATCCCTTGTTAAAAATATTTTGTTGTACTCAGACTTTTCCCCAATACTGAGCTCATTGCAAATTGAAGGTATTCAGATCCAGGATATTAGATGTAACAATAGGATTTTGAGTAATAAATAAATAACTTTTTCCAAATCAAATGATAAGACATTACATTTTAAAGGACTTTACAGCAGATCAGATCATTAAAATAAGAACTAATTATATAACTTTCCCTCTGCCACCAAAAGCTAAAGGGATGTAATACAAAATTATCAATGAATTTACCCAACTAAATAGTTTTTGATATCTAGGTTTAAGTTAAATTCAGAATATTGGGCATTTTGTATGAGAAACGTTGAGAGTTTAAAACATTTATTCTTCTTTTGTGAACAAATTTTTAAATTCTT
>NW_015152951.1:22206-24243 GCF_000732505.1 Cyprinodon variegatus | reverse complement strand
GGTTATTCTTAGAAATTAAAGAACTTTAATTACTCTCAATGGGGGGAGGATAAGAATTAACTACAACTTGCAATTATAATGTTATGATTCTGGCCTGTCTGCCTGTTGTGCCCTCCCTGTGAGCAATCAACTCCAGCTGCTGCCTGCTGCTGTGTGGTGCAATCAGCAGCATGTCTCTCAGCTGTGTTTTAACAGTTATAAGTCAGCCTGTGGCAGGCAGACAGGTCCAGATAATTGTAAGCCAACAAGCAAGCAGTATCCAGCACTTCATCTTACCTGACCAAGCTCTTAACCACGTCTTCGCTTCACGGATTTTCCCTCCTGCCTAGCCTTCATTGGATTTCTCTGGCTTCTGGACAACGACTGTGTTTCTGCCCCTTGACTTCTGCCTCCTGCCAAGCCCCCGAATGATTAAGCCTGAGTTTGGCTTCCAGGACCTAGATCCTGACTTTGCTCCAAGCTGTTGGACACCCAACAACTGTTTACAGGAGCAGTCTGCTCCGTTCAAGCTGCTGAACCCTGCTGAAGGGAGGACTCTGATAAGGTTAGTGGTTTTGTTGGTGCATTTCATTATTTGAACTCCTTCAAGCCACCAACCTACATCTCCCTTCTTCGTAATCCCTGGTCCTCAGTGGATGTTGTTAGAAAAATGTATATCTTATCATTTTATTTCAAGTTACAGGCATTTGGCCAATGTTCTAAATGAGGAGAGCAAATATTTCTCTCAGGGCCTGGTATTATTCAGCTATGCAGCCGTAGGTGACTGATAACTTCTAAACCCTCCAGATATCATCAGACCCCTCCTGGTAATGTTTGACCAGTCCTGTAATTCCTTTGAAGTCCAATAATAAAAGCGGCAGAAAAGAGAGGTTTGGTCAGAGTTGAGTACAGACTTTCAAGGGGTCTCACCTTTATGCTCAACTGTCCTACTGTGATGAAGGCCTGTTTTTACCATTTGAGGTGCAGCAAAGCCTATGAGATACTTAAATCCATTTGGAATAATCAAGTATTAAGCCACATTCTACACAACATTCCAGGCCTCTGCCAAAACTCAAGATTGAACCAGGGACCTTCACATCTTCAGTCTGATGCTGTCCCAAATGTTGGAATGATATATTAATAGATCAAAGACATAGCTGTATTTGTAAAATATAGTGCAAATTTGAGTTGACTGCAGGGTAAATGAAAACCTTGACCTTTGTGCTCAACTGTCCTTGTGTGTTAAAAGCTCTGTTTTTACCATTTGAGGTGCAGCAAAGCCCTTGAGATACGTAGTCCCCTTTGAAATAGAAAGTGCTTGGCCACATACACGATAGGCCTCTGCCAAAACCCCAGGCCAAACCACGGACCATCAGATCTTCAGTCTGACACTCTCCCAACTGAGCTATTACAGTACTTGTGCTCTGATCTTAAAGTCTGCCACCGGATTCGTCACATCAATATGATGTACCAGTTTATATCGGATTTCTCGTAACCTATACATTGTGCAGAACCCTTCATTGTATTTGAATAACCTAGGTAATGACAAAGACCGGGTTCCTTTCCTTGTTTTGATGAAGTCTGATATGAAATTAAATAGTGACAATTTCAGAGTGGAGCTATCACTGCAGGGCTTAATCATTATCATCCAAAAGTGGACTGTTTCATATTAAACACTGGTGCTGTCAGAATGAGGCATATAGTCTGGCATATTATTGGGTCAGGGACAATGCTGAATTTGTAAAATAAAGTGCAAAGTTTAGGTTACTGCAGTGTAACTGCAACCTTGACCTCTGTGCTCAATTGTCCTACTGTGATCAAGGCCTGTTTTTACCATTTGAGGTGCAGCAAGGCCTATGTGATACTTAAATCCATTTGGAACAATCAAGTATTAAGCCACAAAATAAACAACATTCCAGGCCTCTGCCAAAACTCGAAATTGAACCATCGACCTGTATTTGAAAGCTTTCTAGTTGTGTATATTAAAGCTTTCTAGTAGTGTTTATGAAAGCTTTCTAGTAGTGTATATGAAAGCTTTTTAGTAGTGTATATGAAAGC
>NW_015152951.1:18025-19638 GCF_000732505.1 Cyprinodon variegatus | reverse complement strand
CACGTATTGATGTGCCATCCTGGAGGAGTTGGACTGCCTGTGCAACCTCTGTAGGGTCCAGGTAGCGCCTCATGCTAACAGTAGTGATTGTGACCCTAGCCAAATGCAAAACTGGTGAAAAAGAGTCAGAAAAGATGAAGAAGGGAAAAAATGTCAGTGGCCTTCACCTGTAAAACCATTCCTGTTTTGATGGTGGTCTCCTTGTTGCCCCATTAGTTCACCTGTTGTTAATTTAATTAACACCAAAGCAGCTGAAACTGATTAACAACCCCCTCTGCTACTTACCTAACCAAATCAATATCCCAGAAGTTCAATATACTCTGATTCAGTATACTCTGATTACAAACTGTCCCTTTAATTTTATGAGCAGTGTATATTCCCTTATATTTGCTCATGTATTGCATAATATTTAGCAGTATATTGCAACATATTTTTGTTTCGTAAAGGCAGAGTGAGGTACCAAATTTCAACTATTCAACATATCAGGCCTGCAACAGGGAAGGCATTTCATTTTGAATTTTGAACTATTTGCTGGTTTAGGTCTGAGTTAGGGAGTGTGGGCCCAAATATTGTAGTTAATGTTGGACAATTGAAACTGAAACTTTATTACTGAGTAGAAGCTATTTTAATTTTGAGAACATCTGAACTGTAATTTTTGGGGGTTTCTTTTACTCAACTTCGAAGACTTATAAACTATTGTGTGTTTTTTGATTGTTTCAGATAAGTTAAAATATCGGATAAGAAATAAGCAAAAGTAAGGCTGTGTTATAACATTGACTTTGATTGCCTTATGTTGCATTTAAATGTTATTTTTAAATCTCTAAATTTACATAGTCTAATGCCAGAAACCAGGAGGGAATATGGCACACGAACTGTAGTATATAAATATCTGGCTGACTTGCCAGATATTTATATACTACAGAACACATTACCGATTTTTGTGGAAAACCAACACCAGTGAAGAAAAACACCAGTACTGCAACAACAACAATGCTGGAGCGAGGAGACTGTCTGCCAGCCTCTGATGGCAGTTGCACCCACAGGCCCAGCATCAGCACCCAAGCTAGCGTGTGACCAGGGCACCCTACCTATAGCTCACAGTAAGAGCATGGTCCTGAAGAGCACTTTCATATGTATTTGTGTAGTTTAACATAACCATAGTATTTTAGAGTGTTATTTTGATCTATTTTGATTCTGTGTTCTTTGTGTAATGGATGTGTAGAATTGTTTAATGTTGTGAAGTTAAAATTGTGTGTTCAAGTTATATCTTTCTAAGTATATTCTTTGAAGGTCACAAGGGTGTAAGATGATCATCCTTAGCAGAGTTTCTTAACAGGATAAACATCTGTGCAGAAGCTGGGAACAGTCAGTTTGAAATAGGTGCTGTTTAAACAGTAGCAGGCAAGAGCAATTAGTAGTAAAACAGTTACTATGAAATACCTCAAGAGGTCAGTTCTGTGGAAACCATTGTGTTGTGCAAAAGAGTTTCTTTTTCTGTTTTGTAACCTCTTTTACGCGCAGAAGTGATCTATATGTAGAGGGGGAATGAGCCACCCAAGTCAGAGCTCACTGAGCGATTTTGTGTAACTGTGATGCTCTCCACATGCAAGTGC
>NW_015152951.1:15250-17107 GCF_000732505.1 Cyprinodon variegatus | reverse complement strand
AGACATCTGATTTGCCTTTGCATTTCACTGACATACAAAGTAGTTAGGTGGTTGGAGTAGAGACACAGCAGCACTCAGTGAATATTAACCGACAACTACCTCAATATGTTTAAGTAAAAGAAAGGAGATGGGCTGGTTAAAAAATTGAAGAGATGCCACCGAAAAATACTGAGACATATGGAGCTGTTTCAGCTAAAAACAGCAACAGATTATAAGTTTATTGAAGTTAGTATTATAATGCAAGATGCTTGAGAAAACATAGTTTAAATGTTGTGTTCTTTACTATAAAAGCTCAGCTTCTCAGAGTACCATGACTCACAGTTATAGCTCAAAATTAACACGTTTTCTTATTGTATAGACAGAATCAGACTGCATAACTTCCACATATCTGGAAATTTTGTTTCTGGCATCATTATATTAGTAAAGAGCACAAAGAAATAGGGAGAGCTGCTGATTTAAAGGTGCAACAGGTTTACTGGGATATGTAACATACACCCTTGGTCACTAACCTGAGTCTTCCCTCTACGGATATTCTGGCCTTTGATGCCTTTGTTCCTGAGTTGTGGATCTGACATACATCAATAAACGTTTCTGTTAATCACACTGATCTGTTTACTTCAAATTCTGGGTTATCAGTTCTGAGCCCTGACAACTTTAGTTGCATGAAGCTGACACCCCACCCATGTGAAAAAACCTCAGCAACTACACTAAATAGCTAGTGCTTGGTTAGTGCAAGTTTGTGCAGTAAAAATTATAATTTGTAAAAATTGACTAAAAAATAAAGATCATGTTTGCTACTTTTGTCTAAGAGATATTAAAGATTATTGTTTAGGTCAACCATCCTCCCAATAAAGCCTGAATTGAATCAAGATGATCTACTTTTTCAGTGCTACTTAAACATTTCGGATGGTAAAACTATCATGTTTCTGATTAGTTTTTTTTAAGATGGCCTTATAATCATTTTTAATTCTGGCCGATGACATGATCTGACCAGACATAAATAAAAATGACATTCTTTAAAGATACCTAGAAACCTCTTTAGAGCATTCATTATTTCATCCTTTGTTACATCATTTCCTCCATATTTACATGTTGTGAGCTGATGTTGAAGCTTGGACAAGCTTTATTTCACTAAGGATTTCAACACTGATATAACATTAGTGTTCATGTGTTCCTCATATGCGCATTACATTTCCATTAGCAAGTCTGACCAAGAGTCATTTAGTGAAATCCTCAAGTCTATTCGCTGCTAGCTATTTCAATGAGGGTAAAGAATCATTTGAGGTTATTGGTTATTGATTAAGCAAATCATTTAATAAAACATTATTTAGCCAAGTAATGTTTTATTCACCTGATTGATTTGCATTGTGAATCGATCTGAAAATATTCCAATTTCTTTAAATTAATGAAAAGCTAATTTGACCATATCCCAAATTCTTCCAGATAAACTTTGGTTTCAAACACAGAATCCATCTTAAACTGTAATATGGTTTTCAGTCTTGTTCCCCTAATTCTTTGTACATAGTTTAGTTTAATTGAGTTTCACTAGTTTTAGTTAAGAGTGTTAAATTGAAATATGTTTGACTTGGAGCTTAATTATTTTTTTTTATTTTTATAAACTCTTATCTTTTGAACAGAAGTTGTGGTGAATTTATTCCATGTATGTGCAGAATTAACTGTTTGACCATGATTAGTGCTCGAATCACACTTTCATTTATTGTTCTAACGTACGATATATAACAGCCAAAATAATATCTGACTGAAAAAGATATTTTACAATCCCTACTGGGGAGGGCAATAAATCTCAGCTGGCTGGGGATAGAACAGAACATAAAATCACAACACGGTTTTACTTTA
>NW_015152951.1:12346-14171 GCF_000732505.1 Cyprinodon variegatus | reverse complement strand
TGAAATATATTTCACTTGGAGCTGAACAATTTTTGTTAATAAACTCTTATATTTTGAACAGAAGTTGTGGTGAATTTATTCCATGTATGTGCAGAATTAACTGTTTGACCATGATTAGTGCTCGAATCACACTTTCATTTATTGTTCTAACGTACGATATATAACAGCCAAAATAATATCTGATTAAATAAGATATTTTACCATCCCTACTGGGGAGGGCAATAAATCTCAGCTGGCTGGGAATAGAACAGAACATAAAATCACAACACGGTTTTACTTTAGAACAGTTTTGGCATCCACTTCCCTGAGCATGAATCGTGCTCCGCCTCACATCACCCCTCCCTGATCAGAGAAGGTGGGTGATTTTTTTTTATTTGTGCCGCGGTTCTGTCAGCCTAGCATACCCAAAGTCAATACACAGTACGTGAGTTTTTTATGAAACATAGACTAAATTACCTCGACGGGCGTGTATCCCTTTAGTCATGTACAAAAAGAACAATTAATGTCAGATCGCCATACGCTTTGAAAAAAAACACGAAAAAGTAAGTAAGTAAATTGTTTTTGTTTACATGACTAAAGGGATACAAGCCCATTAAGGTAGTTTAAAGTTTATTTTTTGTACAAAAAATAAGGGATGTGCTCATCATCCAGCTCACTTATTTGTAAATACACTGCTCTTTTCCCTCTTCATAACTGTTTTTATGTTCCTGTATTTGTATTTTTGTATTTTTATTTTTATTCTCTGTAAAGTGACCTTGAGTGTCCAGAAAGGCGCTATTATTTAAATGTATTATTATTGTCTGACAGAACACCGGCGTGGCACAGTTGAGGTAGCTGCTCCTTACATAGATATTCTCCAGCTGCTAATTTTCACAGTTTAGGGAGAGGCTGCTCCTCGGAGAGCAGTGGCCTGTACCACGAAGCAAGATTACCGGCTTAGTGAGATAACTTCAGGTTTCACTCAGACGAACCTCTTCTTTTACAAATATGATGCAACTGTGGCATCAGCTTCCTGCTTTGTTCTTGCACACATATTGAGTTAAAAAGTCCAGCTAACCAGATGGAATTATGTTTTTGTATTTTATTTTCAGCTGCTCCTCTTCACTCCTGATGGGTTACATCTGAGGGATTAGACAGCATTAATATGCAGTGCAGGGATCGGAATGCAGGTGTTAAATGACACTGATGTGTAACTTGCACATTAACACAGTCAACAATCCTTTGCCATGATATGACGTCTGTTTAATTCCACCACTTTGACTTTTCAGTGAGATTTTTACTCTTTGTATTTCTCTAAGACGAGTTTTTGATCCTCACTGGAGAAAGATGGCGCTCTCCCTTCTAAGCTCATGATAGATCTTTTATCTTGAAACCACCTCTTTAGATGTGGACGTTTACAGAGTCATGATCAGTTCAAGCTTGAGATAGCAATGTGATAACCAGCTTGGTGGTACCGCTGATCAGTGAAAACATGAAATTTATGTCCAAACGACATCTACGTTTGGTTGAAAAGTGAAAGGTGAAAAGCTACAATTTTCAGATCATGTTCAGATTACTATTATTGGACTAAAGTGGGACAAAATAAGCCAAAAAAATTGAACAACCAAACACGGCCCAATTTTCAACAACTATTTCTGGACTATATCAAGACTATGATGGACCGACAACATTTAGCCTGAAAACTGACGTCTAAATGACGTCTGGTGTTTGGAGGGATCCTGATTGCTATTGTTGTAAGTGGATTGGTTAAACTGGATAGGCTTGGGGTGATCCATCAGTGTGTGAGTGTGTGTGTGAATGGGTGAATGAATGTAGTGTAAAGCGC
>NW_015152951.1:7560-11163 GCF_000732505.1 Cyprinodon variegatus | reverse complement strand
ATAGAAAATGATCTATTGGTTATTCCTTGCTGACTGGACTTTTCCTTTAAATTACATTTGTGAGAATTATCTAAATAATTAAATGAAACAGAATCAAGTCTGAAACACATCCCGTAATCTTTAACACTGTGTAGTTTAGTAAATTATTATTTTTTTTCCGGTTTTTAGACTTCAGTAAAGTACAGGTGTAGTGTGAATGTGTTTAGATAGGAATTAGTGTGTCCACCCAGCACACTTCTCATGTTAATGTGTCCAGCATGACCAAGATGATGGTTTTGGAATTGTGCTTGAAACTTCTCAACAAGAAAAGTTTATGACTAAACAATAATGATGGATCTCCAAAAAGAAAAAAAAAATTATATTCAAAGGAAAAGAGTCACGAGAGGACTGATTAACACAGGCCAACATTTATTCTATTCTTTTGAAAGCCTTTCGAACTTCCTGTGACTTGGTTGATCAGACACGTGGGGTTACCTGAGGTAACCCTATGAACTGCTTTTGACTGGTTTTACAATCACAGAGCTACCAGTGAAGAGTGTGGGGAAGAAATCGTTAAGGAAGCTGTTCTTCAGTTTGTGCTGGAAGTGGACGTATCTCACACCAGGACCATAGCTAGAGAACACATGGGACACCTGCAGGCGGAAACAGACAGAGGCAGTTAGAAATGCAGACAACAGCAGGTCAATTACAAGGGACCCAAAAAACCAACCTCCTTCCAGTTGTGGGAGTAAACACTGAGGTCCTCTGTGGGCGCAGCTGTGTGCTCTGAAATCACTGTTATTTTGTCTGCAGCCAGCAGCTTTACATGCAGCTGGTAGATGAACTCATGCAGCTGACTTTCTTCATACCTGTTAAAATAACATCTCAGTAGCTCCAAAAATGCATGTTTGTTAGATGATAAATGTCACTGATAATATAATTATTTTTATTTATAATTATTCCTATATATATATATATATATATATATGTGGAGACTGTTTTACTGTTAACAGATACACAATAACACAATATCTATATACATCATGATCCACACCAGATCAAAGCAAGAGAAAATAAGTCTGATAAAATTTGCTTTGATTTAACTAAAATCTTAACTAGAACCGAAAAGCATTCTGGGGGATGCAGGATTTAGCCTCTCTATTTCTTATGACCAAGTTGATCAACACCGGCTGACTTGTTTTAAAAGGTGAAAGGTGACATCAAGAATTTTTAACCTGATCCTCAACCTGGTAAAACAAACAACGAACCAATCATTACTGATACTGAATGATATGAAAGGCTTGTGATACATTTTCCATCCATATCAAACAGCCCTAGAAAAGAGTGCTCTCACTATTGCTTTGTATCAGTTAAATTGAAAATGCTTCTTCAAATATCTGAAAAATTGGTCTGTTTCAGAGCCTAATGCTGATTTCACACCGGACGCAGGAGGCGCAGCAGGAGCAGTGAGTTTCCATGCAAAGTCAATGGTTGACACGCGTCAAGGTGCAGCAAAAGGTCCCGCAGAGCTTTTTTTTGCTGCAGGCGCAGCGCATCTGAGCAGCTGAAGCAGCGCGTCTGGAGCGTTTAAGTATGGCAAGCCAAGAAGGCCACTATTCGCATTGAATTATCACGTTAAGATTGAAAGTAACCCGCTAAATCGTTGCGCGTTTTCCCGATATTTCGCCGCTTTTTTCGCCGTCTTTTACTAACAAGCGCTGCCTTTTACGTGCGTCATAATAGTACCGCAAGACGCGCGTATTTTACGTGCGTTGTGTTGGTAAGGACACAACGGACTATTGTACGTGCCAGACTATTGTAATTCTTTACTATCAGGAAGTCCACAAACTGTAGTGAAAAGTATGCAACTGTTCCAAAATGCTGCAGCCAGAGTTCTGATGAAAAAGAGAGATCATATCTCTCCTATCCTTTTCTCTTCATTGGCTTCCTGTTAAAAATCAAGAATATAATTTAAAATCCTCCTTCTCACATATAAAGCCTTAAATGGCCAAATTCCATCTTATATCAGAGATCTGATTGTTCCTTATGTTCCTTACTACACTTCGCTCTCAATCTGCATTTTTTTTTTTAAAGGAGAGGGAAGTTCTTTTCAAAAATTCAGGAAAATCTTCCTCTATACCTTTAAATATATATATAAAAAAACATGGATCATGGCTTAGTTGGAGACCAGCTCACATATGCTACTAATGTGTAAAAAGGGGAAGCTGTTTCTAAGCAGAGAAAAGTTGAGACAGTATGATGTGGTAACATCCCAGAAATAATCAATCACAACTGCACCTTGCAAAAAAAACCATACTACATTCTAAATGGCTTGTTTTCACCACATATTAATGAGCCTGTCTCACTGCATCCAATCATGTCTGCCATTCAGGGTCATTGAAAATGTTTTTTTTTTTTTTTATCTAGGCAGCATCAAATTCAAAAGTCTTAGAATTGCTCTCATGGCATGGGGATGGAGGAGAGTGCTCAGTGACGTACCAATCCTGAATAACTATTTCAGGCAGAAAGGTATCCAACAGCTCATCCCACAGTCCCTCTGCCTTAAGGTCCACCAGCTGCTCCAAAGTGAACCAGCTGAAGACAAGGGAAAAAAAAGAACACAATTAAACCCTGCTGTAAAAGCTTGAACTAAATGTACTTCTTGGTTTTAATGGTACTTTAGTATAATTAACCCACCTATGCCTTGGCAACCCACAGACCACTGCTCCCTCTGGGATGCCACTGGTGTCATATGGCAGGACCTCTGTGCTCGTGGTCCAGCCAGCAAAGTCACCTCAGGTATAAGATAATATTCAGAGTTCACAAAACTTTATTTTGATTATATTTCTTCCAAAAAGATTATGATTAGCTCTGTTTCTCACCATCAGGCTGAAAGCGGGGAGGGCCACTTGGGGGCACATCTGGCAGTTCAGGCTCAGGTGGAGGGCTGTCCTTACTAAACCCTGTCCAAAGATTTAGGGAAAATCCACTATGATGAGCTCTGGAACTGCAGTGCAAACATTACAACAAGAACAATCCAGCCTTTGTTAAGCAGGGTTACTTGGTTTAGACAAGTTTAGGTATTAGTCATGTCAGGGAGGGATTTACCATTAGGCAATGCTAGGCAGTTGCTTAGGGCTCCAAGTTGCTGGGAGCCCAATAAAACTTTGCTTACATGTTTGGTAAATACGACTATTCCTTAATTTGTGCAAATTGATTATGTTTTTGATAAAAATCCTTTCGCTAAAATGCCATCAGAAGGTTTATAATATTAAGTGTGTCTCAGTCCCCCCCCCACACACACACCTTCGGTGTCCAACATTGAATCAGCTCATTTGCTGCACATGTTCAGAAAGGTTCAAATAGACAGCAGCAAACCATTTGAAAACAAACCACGCAAAGAGCATTGCTGCTAACTTACTGCTTATGTTGCTACTTTTAGCGACTTTTCAGACCCTCTAGCACTTTTATTTAAAAAATAACCGTTTTTTCTGCTACCGGAGACTTTGGCAACAACATCTAAAAGCAGCGAACTCTGCTCTCCAGAGCAAGTAGATTGGTAACCCCGCCTCCTGCTCTCCTCCATCTTGTCTGCTGTCATGATTCATGCAGCTATTATTTCAT
>NW_015152951.1:3403-5811 GCF_000732505.1 Cyprinodon variegatus | reverse complement strand
GAAGAAAAGGGACAAAATCTAGAACAAATAATGGATGTCTATTCTATTAACACTTCTGCATCTGTGGAATGGGTCTATTCTTATGAGTTGTCTTCTCAGTTCAGAGGGCCCCCTGCCTGTCTTTGCCTTGGGCCCCAAATTTCCTAAGTCCATCCCTGGGTCATGCCCATCCAAGGCTGGTTTTAAGACACAGTCAGCTTTAAAATATGTAAAGTTTTAAGTTTCCACATAAACAGTGACCAACATTCATATCATCTATAGTCCCACTTGGAGTATTTTAAAACATGTTAGAAGCCACAGGCCATTTCACTAATGAGGAACTAGTAAGACAAGATTCCAGAAATTAGTATTTGACAGATTTACCACCAAGCTTTAAATCATAATGTTTTATTTTATAGAATATATATAAAATATCTGTCACTGTTAACTTATGGATTAAGTCTCAGTATGAGGAAACTACAGACAAATCCTCTTGCTATGGCTTATAGAATAGATTGTTGATTTTTTTCCCCCCTTTTATTTGCTGATAATTCTTTTATCTGTGATCACAAGAAAACAATCAGGTAAGAAAAAAAAAAGTTAGATAAGTTGTTTCTGAAACTAGGACGTTACTGACCAATCCCTTCCAGCAGGATGATCAGATGATCTACTTAATGCATCTGATTCATCTGAAAGGTGACAGTTCAGACCCATGAGTGTAACAGTGATATGGTACCGAGAGGAGACGGGTTCTTCAGCAGGTTCCGTCCCAGTGGTTTGGCTTCATACACGGACTTCCAGTCCACATCGTCGGGCATCGGAGCTCCCCGTAGACCCCACTCAGCCTCACACTTCTGCTTCCACTGCGCTGCTGACATCGTGCGTGACGGATCCGTGTGATGTTGCGCTGTTCTGCGGGGAGCAGGAAGCTCTAAGACTTTTATGCAGCTGGAGCCCCACCCTGGTGTTGCAATGTCAACAGAGTACTCATTTTAAAGGCGCAGCATTAGAGGCCTGTTACACGAAGCAGATTACTAGGTTAACTTCAGCTTCATCCCTGGTTTTCCAGTGTGATCGATTAGCTGGTGGCAGTAGCTGGAAGCTAGGTTTGGCTTTTTCACGACACCATTCCCGAACCAGGAGATAAACTAGGTTTTTTTTTGTTTGTTTTTTAATAAAAAAAAAAAGGTTTATTTATAAACCTGAAAAACCTGGAGAAACCGACCCAGGTTGCTTTCATATTTACAGAAATGACAATTAGAAAGTAAAAGAACCCCATTAGGTGTGTCTCATCAGTTCCAAAGTGTTTATCTTATTATACAGTTTTGCATCTTATTCTTTATTCATGGATTTTAGAGATGGGGAGAGGTAGTAAGAGTTCCTTGTGGAAAGTGGGGAAAGATGGCTCGACTTGAAGAAAACTAAATTTATGAATGAAACAGTTGCCCATGATAATTATTATTAAGACCTTCCATTTAGGAATTAATTACCTCTTTTGTATTGTTACTAAGTGATTTTCTGTCAGTGTGAGGAAGTGGCAGCAAACCAGCGGAACTTACCATTGAATTCACGTGTTTCCCCCGACACTACTTCGCCGTAACACCAGCCTGTGGCTCTGTTGGAATTCATGGGCTCTGTTCGAAAACCTAGGACGTGTCCTCCAAGGACGCGGTCTACCTTTTGACTGGATCCTTCGAAGTCCATAAAAATAAGGAGACCGGAAGAGTTTAGGCTGTGAATTCGACCAGGTCTTCGGCGGGTTTTACCGCCGTAGGCTCTGTTGCTTAGCAACCGAGATAGTTGACACACAAAGCAGGAAATGAATCAATACCGAAGTTTTCAAAACTGTTTATTTATTTTTTATTGTAAAGTGAACAAAGACTACACTCATGAGAATCCAGAGTGGAATAAAGCATGAATAAATAAAAGACAATGTAATGATAGAAACCTTAGTCAGTTAAATAACATGCTGCTGTCATTTTGCACATCTCTGATGTTGCTGCTAGTTTCAAATATCCATCACTGTAAAAATGTCCATAGCTGGATATTGGTTATTTATTCTCCAGGTGCACAGTTTGGTATTGTTAAAACGCTTTACAGTGTTTTATTGTTTTTATTTTAACTCTTCCCTATTATGTTATTCTTATATATTTTCTAAGGTCCACATTTGTGTGACCATTTTCAATAATCTTTCTACTGCTGTAAATTTGCCCATTGTGGGACAATAAAGACATTTTGTATTCTATAAGAGGGGTAGAAATATATAAGTAAATCTAAACAATGCATGTTTAAAGAATATATCTGCAAAATCTCTAAGATTCAACAAAAAAATGTCTTAGTTAAGTATATTGTGCAAAACAGCAATAAATTTTTTTTTAACTCCTATCAGATTTATATTCCCCACTCTGCAGATATATTAGAATCTGTCC
>NW_015152951.1:0-2452 GCF_000732505.1 Cyprinodon variegatus | reverse complement strand
ACTGGGCAATATTGGTGGGTAATAATTATTTAACCTAGAGTTTTTTATTAATTGAATTAAAAGCAGTGGAAATGATTTACACAGTTTGTTATATTCTCTTATAGAACAATTAACATTATATATATTTTTTAAATCTGAATAATTTATAGTATCGCTGTTATCATCCAATAAATCAGTAACATAAATAATGTCTTTGTTAAACCACTCCCTTTTGAAGATAGATTTGCGATTAATTGTTATTACTCTATTTGTTCCACATAGTTAAGCTATGGGGAGAATAGCTATGGGTGAAAATCATTTTCCAATACTGCAAAATCTGCTTGTAGAAGTTGGACAGCTTGATTGGAATCATGTTTATCTCAAAGTCACATTTTAGAATAAAGTCTAAACCTCCTAATTTATCAAACAATGACCTTGGAATGTGATACCACATAGAATTCGGGTGCAGCATATAAGATTTGATCCAGTGATTCTGAAGGTGCCAACCATTGATTCAATAGCTGGAGCTTTAATATCCCCTTTATGATATTCTTTCACCAACTGAGATTTTTTATGTAATGTGTTTTATTCCTCCATAAAAATTTAAAGATTATTGTGTTTGCTTTACTTATAACATATAAAAGTTTGCTGCTTTTATATGTTGTTGGGGAACTGTTCATTTTCCAGTATGATGCTCAGCAAAACGTTGGCTTTTAATGTCAGTAAGAGGAGTAGGAAGTATATCAACAGTTACATCCTCCTAATTACTTTGTTTGATACTAGCCAGAAATTGATCCTAGACAGCCTAGTTAAAAATATATTATTCCGAATGAATAAAATGTCATGACGATGAATAGCTTACCAAATATCTATCAAGTTAAATTTTTCCATAAAAGATTTGACAGTTGAATGGAGACATTAGGTTTGCTAGGAGGCCATTTATCACGGTCCCCATCAAGAAATCCCCTCCAGTGATAACTATAGCTTTGGGAACTTTCTTTAATTCAATTCAGTTATTTATATAGCGCCAATTTACAACACATGTAATCTCAAGGCACTTTACAGTTCAACCAGATCATACAGTCAAATTGATTCAAAGTTTTCTATCTAAGGAAAACCAGTTGATTGCATCAACTCATTGATTCAAATGCAATCCCTCACACTAAGCATGCTTGTAGCAACAGTGGAGAGGAAAAACTCCCTTTTAACAAGAAGAAACATCCAGCAGAACCAGGCTCAGTGTGAGCAGCCATCTGCTGAACGTGTCTCCAGTTTCAAGTTTCTGGGGACCCACATCTCAGCGGACATGTCCTGGTCAACCAAAACCTCCTGCCTGGTCAAGAAGGCTCACAGCGCCTCTTCTTCCTGAGGACACTGAGGAAGAATCAGCTCCCCTCAACTATCCTGGTGGACTTCTATCGCTGTGCAATAGAAAGCATCCTGACCAACTGTGTAACAGTGTGGTACGGAAGCTGTTCTGTTGCAGAGCGCAAGGCACTGCAGCAGGTGGTGAAAGCTGCCCAGCGCATCACTGGAACTGCACTACCCAACATTGAGCACATCCAGGAGAAACGCTGCTTACATCGAGCCCGCAGCATTCTGAAGGACTCATCCCACCCAGCCCACACACTGTTTTCTCTCCTACCCTCCGGCAGGCGGTTCAGGTGCCTCCGGACCAGAACCAGCAGACTAAAGAACAGCTTTTTCCCCAGAGCTGTCTGTTTACTTAACTCTAACCCTCACTGATGGACTCTACTCTCCTTCCTCACACCTACCACCATTTTGTTATTCTGTTTTTACAACACTGTAACATTCACCTGCTCTCCTGACTGTTACTATTATAACAACTGTTTACATGCATCTTGCACTACTCACCTTGACTGAATATTGATCTGCACTGCTGACTGTTTATATTTGCACTGCCGACTGTTTATATTTGCACTGCCGACTGTTTATATTTGCACTGCCGACTGTTTATTCGCAGTACCAATTGTTTACATATACATTTGCAATAACGTACTTTAAGTATAATATGCAATTACCTCCCACTGCACTTTAATTTAGATAGCTTCTGTCCAAACTTTATTTATTCATTTTATAGTAAAACCCATCTGTATATATACTCTTGTACATAACTTTAAAAACCCTTTTTATAGTAATATTGACCTGTATATTATATTCGGTACATGTCCAGCTGTAAATTTTGTTCATAACACTAGTTATCTACATATTATATGCATCTATTAGTAAGCTTCTGTTTATAATGGTATTCATCTCTATACTTATTCAGTAGAAACCCACACTGCATGAAAAGTGAGATTTTCGTCCCCGTAAACCCCCGTAAACTCCCGCAGATCTGCCTGATTTTCGTCAGTTTCCGACAATTTGCAACCCGTGCTTGTCCGCGTTTGTCGTGCCACAAATTGTCGGAAACGGACGAAAATCAGGCAGATCTGCGGGAGTTTACGGGGGT
>NW_015152950.1:20984-24258 GCF_000732505.1 Cyprinodon variegatus | reverse complement strand
TCCATTATTTGAATGTCAGCAGACAGCAAGAAGCCTCCCAGATCTCCAGATGCATTTGAGATATCAAAAAAGTACTCCAGGGTGTTGTTCAGCATGGGGGTGAGTAGAAAATGAAGGCTAATCATGTTTTGGGTGTACTATTCCTTTAAAGACCTACAGGGGTAATAAACCAGGAAGTTCCAGGTCTAGTGCCCCTAGTGGCGAAGTTACAGTATCGCTTTAAACCTCACTATTTTAACAAATTCATGAGTATATTTGTTTTTGACCAGCTATTTTATATTTTAGATCAATTACTGGGCTATATAGATTAACTAAGGTAATCAAAACTTGATTAAATGGTTGCTTTAAAATAAGCAACACGTTAATCATTTCTCGACACGGTGTACTTATTCCTTGTAGAACATAAGTTGTAAAATGTCTGGATGCAAAAAGTTGAAAAATTAAATCAATTTTCATTTCTGTAGAATAAGCTGTTTTGGCCTAACTTTGACTTTATCATTGGTTTTTATATCTGGTTCTGAATATACCTCTAGACCTCTCACTACCGTAGATCAAAGTTAAACACAGTATTAATTGTTGCAGTTTGCTTACCATGGAAACAACACATGGTCAAGGAACAACATGTTTTATTTTTCAACAGGGAATCGGGTTGAAACAGACTGCACAGAGTTCAGAAATACATCCTGTCAGCCTTGCTCTGCTGGGACTTACATGGACGAGCCAAATGGTCTGAAGAAATGCCCTCCATGTTCTACCTGTGATTCAGGTACATTCATGTGAATTTTCTTTTTACTGTGAATTCAAATAGAGGCAGCTGGATGACTTGATTTTTGGTGTTTCACTTCTCAGGACTTCTTGCTTTCTTAAAAGAGATTTTTAGACCAGTGGTTCCCAACCCTTTTCCTTTGTGACCCCTTTCCTGCATGTTTAAGATGTTTCCTTGTTGAATCACAGCAGGAAAGAATGGATGGTTAACAGGCTTCTGCAGCACTGGATTGCAGAGGAGAAACACTAATAAAATTCAGGTGTACTGGAACAGAGACACATCTAAAACATGCAGGGCAGAAGTTCCTGACAACCAGGCTTGGAAACCACTGTTCTAGGCCACTGAGATTATTATCATCAATGTTATGCTGACTTCCTCTGTGCTTCTGTATCAGGTATATATACTGTTTTCATCGAAATGGATAAATTGTTCTATCTTTCCACTTGTTTACTAGTTTGATGGAGGTTTTATCACTAAACATATAACCTATATCTATTTTCAGAAGCTGGTCTGAAGGTAAAGAGAGAATGTGGATGGACTGTAGACACAGTCTGTGAACCAATGGAGGGATTCTTCTGTACAGACCTTAAACCAGGAGGCTGTGTTGCAGCACAGAGACACAGGAGCTGTGAACCAGGACAGTTCATCAGGAGGACAGGTTGGACATCCTCTGCTTTTAACATGACTGCTGACTTTATATTTATAGTCAGACNGGCTTCAGAACTGGACTGAGAGACCATTTAAAGCCCTTTGCAGGTGTTTTGAGTTAATCAGCTGATGATTAGTTTGTGGCACCAGGTGTCTTCAAAATTTAACCCTTACACAATATTCTAATTTTGTGACACACAGAACAAAGGAAACAGAGAAAATGTTTTAATGACAATACAAGGAAGCATTTACATCATATCTAAATAGATATAAACAAGAACAATGAGAGTAATATTCAAAGATATATGTACCTTTTCACCTGGCTCTTTATCCAAAAATAATCAGTATGCAATGAAATGTTTCTTTTATGCTTGTGAAAAGTAACCTGACAAGCCAGATCATAAAATGTAGTACTCCAATTTAGGTCCTCACATTATTAGCCCCTTCCAGTCAAATTTGTTAAGAAAATAGAGGGACATTCAGCAGAACCCTCCAAGCTCATCTAGCGTCACACCTAGTGCTCACCTGCCACAATTTGGTTTCAAATAATAAGGGTAACAAATGAAAATAGAAGCCATTAAAAACCACAGCATACGTCCTTCTACTTATGCATGTTTATGTTTTAGCTGTGGGGTGGTCAGCTCTTGCTTTCATCACAGCTATATGTCTTGCCTTGTACTATCACACTGCAATGTGATTGGCTGACCATTTTTATTTAGGGCTCAAACAGTTGAAGTGGGAGCAGTGCAAGATGGATTCTTGTGTGTTCATTAACACAAAAATAGTTAAGCAAGAATTAAGCTTACAGGCAAGGTTATATCTAAAACCTGAAACTGCAGATGACCCCTAAGTGAAATAAAAATTTTAAACAGAAAACATGCTGGTGAAAATGTTGGCCTCATCTACATAAAACTGTTTTTGCTTTTCACAGATAATCCTAATGAGAGCCTTCATAGTCCATACAATCACATGTCATCTAACAGAATACAGGATAGGAAATGAGTGCTGTCCGATGTGTCCTCCTGGTAGGTTCCATTAAATGATTATTCACTGTTTATTATTATGTCTGATCTGTTATAATTAGATACAATGCAATAAATCATGGTATCATGAATAATTGGTTGTAGTTATGTAGAACATCTTTCTCACAATATACATTTTCTAGATTCTGGTGATTTTTTTTAGAGAATTGAAGTAAAGCAGAATGGGCCCTACTAAAATACTTGCGTCTTAAATATTCTGTAAACTAAGAATTTCACATTTTTGTTCATTAATTATTCTCTCCAGTAAATTAAACAATGGGGAACTAATAAGCTATTACTGGATTACTGGCATTGATACAGGAACCAGTGCAATCGAAACCTGTCCAAACTGTGTATGAATATTTGGTAATAGGCTAAGGATTAAAATGCTTCCTTCATTATATTATTAGTTTTTCTTACAATTGAAAAAACAGAGGCTGCAGGTTTGATAAAAACTCACCATGTCAGGAGACAGTTCTTCTCTGGATGTTTCAGTTTTGGAAGGTGTGACGGAAATTAAGTTTTTAAACATATTTAATGGACCAAAATAAAAACAAATGAATATGATAAGTGATAATAAAATGAGAACATCCCTGTGGTTTCTCCTCTATGAATCCAGGATAACTGAGCTGTTCTGCACATCCTCTCTGAATGTTGTTGGTCTTTTCTTTGGTCGCTGATCTTTTGAAAAATAAAATGCAATGTTTCTCTTACTTTTTGTGGACCTCCTATAGGTTTGAGAGACAAACCTGAAAGCTTTAAAGGAGAAGTTCGGTTTTTTACACTTTAAGCCCATTTTCTGTAGTGTCCAGGATGAAATCGAATGATCGACACCAAA
>NW_015152950.1:12997-17404 GCF_000732505.1 Cyprinodon variegatus | reverse complement strand
GCCACACACACAGTAAGCTAGTCTTTTAGAAACACCTTAAACACAGCAGGATGTTCAGCAGAGCATTAACCTGGATGCATGTTTCTGTTACTGCAGATGTGAAGAACAAAACCTTCAGCTGATAAAAGCAGGAAATACTTCAACTGATGCTGAATGTGGAGAAAAGAAAAACATCACAGGAATAGTGATTGGAGTGGTGATGGGTTTTTTAGTTCTGGCAGCGACTGTTGTTTTTCTCTTAAAATATCAAAGAAAGAGACTTTTAGGTAAGATGAAAAAACTGTCATAGAATATTTATACAGATAGTTCAATGTTTTATTTACTGTTTTATTAAATGTAACATTTTACTTTTCACAGATAAATTCACGAAAACACAAAAATCCCAAAGGGTATGTAGGTTTATAAACTGAACAGATGTTGATAGAAATATTCAGTTTATTGAAGAAATCACTGACTTTTCTTCTACATAATAGGATCAAACACAAGAAGCAGAACAACATTCCCTGAACTCCCAACCAGGTAAGATAGAACGCTGTTCTTTACTTGATTATTATGGATCGATTGTTTTTCCTGTCAGTGATCTGGAAGGCTGACATTTTCTCTGAGGAATAAAATAAAATGGATGTAATAATTAAAGGACTGTGAGCTGCTGGGTGTCTCCATTCATCTAATTGATTTATTAACTTCTCTCATTTTCTCTTCAGTGAAATGAAGACTATAGGACCAAACCATTGACTGAACATCTGGTTAAAGTAGATTAAATGAGTTTCAGGTTCTGGATCAAACCAAGCTGGATTCTGAGACGTTTGATTCTACAGTGATCAGAAAGAACGACTGAAACTTTCTGCTCCTCCAGAGTCACTGATCCTCTACACACAACTTAACCTTGTTAGAAATGTGTTCAAACATATTTAATGAATATGAACTGCTTAATTTCAGGGGTTAGATATTTCTATAGCCATTTTTAAATTTAACTCAGTTCTTATCTAAAGTACATTTTTAAATGAGCAGTAAATATAAACTGGTATATTTATGAGCTCTGTGACTGGAAACCAGAATGATTACTGGAGGAAACCTTCAGTAAATCAATAACTTCATATGTAATGAAACAGTCGTTTTGTTCAGTTTTCAGACGAACCAGAATGATCAGAATCTCATCAGTAATTTTAATAATCAGCTCTAAAATCAGGATCTGAAGCCTCGCTGCTTTCATCATATCTACATGTTCTGATTCACTAGAAGCAGTTGAAATAGAATCCTAATGTTTTTGAGGTTATCTGGAGTTTTTAAGATATTGACTGCCTTTGTACAGATTTCTATAAATGCACCTGGACAGTTTTAGAGGTTTTTCTCTAGTTTTTTTTTTTTTTTTTTAAATTAAACAAACAAACACCATGTTAGGTTGGTCCAAATTTGCATAGAACAAATGTAATTTTCTATATCTTCATGATTTTGTTTCTAATGTGTCACAAAGACAGTTGTTCACCTCATGGCTTCTGTAGATCTAACAGGAAAATCCTGAAGGATACAGAAAGACAAGCAGGAACTGGGACCTGAGCTCCCACTAGGTGGTTCCTTAATGGCTTTCCTCTTATTTTCATTATCTTGTTTGATCCAACTAAAGGTCTGAGGAGACAGATATGGTGTGGTAAAAGGACTGTGGAGTCGTCTGAGAAAAATTTAAAAGCTTAATAAGTTCAAAATAAACCCAGAAATCGACATCTTTAAAGGTTCCAAGATCGTCTGGATCTGTGGAAGAAAGACTCCAGTAGCTGTAAGGTGAAGGAGGATGTTTAGCTTTACTCCACAGATCTGCTTCTTAATGAACTGATATGAATCATCTGAACCAGTTTGGTACCATCTAATGTTCTGTGGTTGCAAAGTATATAACCAGAACCACTCAGAACCATTGCTCTGGTCAGTGGCGCCTGTAGATGTTGTGACCTTCAGTTAGAAACTCATTCAGATTGAATTATCCTGGACTTGAGGTGGTTCCTATGGTCAATGTTCTGCTCCTCAGCCTAAGCCTTTAGTTTTCCTTATCTCTACTTGGAAGATCAGTTTGGGTATTTTGTGGTCTCCTGAATAAAGAGGAGACAAACTTGGTAAAAAAAAATATCCGGTCTCTTATTAAACCAATAAATCATTTTCCTCTGTCACAACACTGATGACTTAATGTAGACAATACCTAAAATCTAACATGTAGGTGGATGGTGGACAAACCCCCATAACCAGAAAAAGAAAATCACACACCAACAACGCTTCACAGCAATCCCTTGAAAACAAATCCGCTACTCTAAATTGGTCTAGCCTAAAGTCAAAAACACTTAGACTACGTTCCCACTGCAGGCCTTGATGCTCAATTCCGATTTTTTTGTGAAATCAGATTTATTGCGCTACCGTTCACATTTCCAAATATATGCGACTTGTATTTGATTACAACGCAAGTGTCCCGCATGCACAGTAGAGGACGCAATGACATCACAGCCCAGCGTGCTCTATGTTCACAGAAGTAAACATGGATGGTAGTGACAGAGTGCATCTAGGGATCTTTCCCAACCATAAAAACACAATATTTTCAAGATGGTTAAACATAAATACTGCTCTCCGCATCATCATCATCCGCCATGGTTGTTTTTTTTGCTTCTTCATAGCAAGACCCAGAATAGTGACCTTTGTCGGGTATTAATGGCGTTCAGGTTGGATGAATGTGACCTGGCCGTTCAGACACAGATCGAATTTGAAAAGATCAGATTCGTATCGGATTCAGTGGCCTGGGTGGCATTTGAAAAAAAAAATCAGATCTGCACTGAAAAAAACAGCTCATAAGATTTACGTAAAAAATATATGGTAAATATTTGCGCTCAAATAATTTTAATAAAATTGAATGCTGCAATATCAAGTAACACTCATTTGCCAGTATCAAGTGAATTTTACTTTCCATTAAACATAACAGTTGTGAAGATATTAAGTAACATTCACTTAATTACGTCCAAGTTGTAAGTTAGATTTATTAAAAAAATTAAGTAAAGTGAACTTGCATTTTACTCAAAATTTTAAGTAAATGTTCTATCCCTGTAGAATTTGCTGTTATGAAGTAATTAAATAGATATTAATTATTTTCTCTGATTGACATTTACTTTGCTTCATTATGTTACATTACTCACTTATATTAGGTAACCATTGCCATTTTTCTTTTGATAAATGTTACCAAATAAGTTGAAATAAAAGTCTATACATTTTATATACCATCCATCCATCCATTTTCTTACACACTTGTCCCGAGTGGGGGGTGCTGGTACCTATCTCCAGCAGTCAATGGGCGAGAGGCGGGGTACACCCTGGACAGGTCGTCAGTCGCAGGGCAACACAGAGACACAAAAAACAAACAACCATTCATGCACACACTCACACCTAAGGACAATTTAGAGAAGACAATCAACCTAACAGTCATGTTTTTGGACTGTGGAAGGAAGCCAGAGTACCCGGAGAGAACCCACGCATGCTCAGAGAGAACATGCAAACTCCATGCAGAAAGACCTATGTTGCCAGGAATCAAACCCAGAACCTTCTTGCTACAAGGCAGCAGTGCTACCCACTGCGCCACTGAGCAGCCCACATTTTATATACATTAAACTATTTTTCATTTTAAACAGTTTAACAAAGTAAATACACTATTGTTTTAAATTGTCCAATCTTTCATGCGCCAGCCAGAAATTTGACAATCTAACTGGAATTGTACTTTTCAAATAGGCAATAAAAAAAGCAAAACCCTCTAAAACTCAGTTTCAAGATTCATTACAGAAATTTACTCATGTAAGATCAAGAATATTTAATCTACACAAACATGCTCAAAATAACCTCTGGGCGAGGATCAGAACTGAAACAGCCATTTAAACTTTGAGCATTGGAGTATAGATTATGTATGCTAGGGTGACCAAACGTCTGTATTTCCCGGGACATATCCGTATTTCACGTCCTGTCCCGGGCGTCCCGGTTTTTTTTAGAAAGTGAGGAAATGTCCTGATTTTTTAAATTACCTTCATTGGACCATTAAATTTACAGGCACTAGGGCACTGCGCACGACGCTGCCTGAGACGTAATACCTGAGCCGCGTCAGTGCGGGCAGCCCTGTTCTTAATCAGAATATAGATTGGGTGGCTGTCAGTACGCCAACAACATACAAAAGCGCAAATGAGTTTCCCCGCTTTCAGACCGGGCCGAGACAAACTGGAGGCCTTGTGCACAGTGTGCAAAGCAGGCACATATGTCTCGGTGTCCAATGGAGGTGCAAGGGATCTGAAAATTCACCTGGACACCGAAAGTAAAGATAGTCTATTGATATGTTTGTTCGTTTTTGGTACATTTTGAATAATTTTTGCTACACAAGAGGTATTTTTTTGTTAA
>NW_015152950.1:7770-11789 GCF_000732505.1 Cyprinodon variegatus | reverse complement strand
GAATTAGAAGTGGATTCCAGTTAATGTTAATGCAACCTTGCACTAACATTAACTGGAATCCACTTCTAATTCTTGGCATTTGGCGTCACATTTGCCTCCCCTAGGATGAAAGCAGCTTTAACTTCAAGTTGTTTACTTTTGCTGATAGTTTGAATCCATCAAACTCCAGGAAAAGTTTTTGGAACACTTCAAAAGTGTAGTGCAAAGGGAGAGGGTCTGCCAAGTTCAGCGCATATATCAGTCCCATGAGCAGCGAGCAGGCTTTTGCAGTACTGTGGCATGGTGGTAAAATCTCCTGGCCTTCAACAAGGATGGAGACATTAACGGGATCCTCATCAGCACCATGGAGAGCAACAATCTTGAGGATATGTTTGTTGAAGTCACACCGGTTGTCCTCCTGCATGTAATGCACAACAGAAAATAATGTTTATTCTTTTATTTGAGAAACAAATAAAAGAGCTGCATGAATCAAAGTGACTTACTTATCATGGAAGAATGAACACAAGAATACCTCTGTTTGTTTGACTACTTTCTTCTTAACTTGAACATTTAAAGGGAGATTGTGTAACATCTACTATTAAATCTGTTAGAAAAAAATTAGCGTTTGTGCTGTTTTGGTTTCTGAGATATTATCAATTTTAATTTTGGCCTGTGACGTAAATAAATACCTCAAGCTCCCGGTCAGTTAAGCTAACGCTAGCTACATCCATGTTGCGACCAAAAGATTTACAAGGAAAAGAAACGTCAGTTCATAAACTTATGAACAGTGACATTTCTCACATCAATGCACATGCAGACTTTATTATCACAAAAGTAAAGTAGAGCAATAATAACGGACTACCTCTTGCTCCATCTCTGATCCTATAACGTCTGGACTCAGTCCTGCTGTGACACTACAGTGCGCATGCACCGTGCTACTGCTTCAAAATGCTACATTTCTTGAGTAACATTTATCCTGTATTTGTAGGTTTATCTTCATACAACTGGTAAATATTTATATAGTTTAAGAAAATACAAAAAGTACAATTTACTCTTCTTCCAAAATTAATTCATGAAATTATTACAAATACTCTAATAGAGTTTACTACACCAAAAAGTCATTTTTATCAGTGTGTGTTGTTCAGACAGCCATGAAAAGATCATATCCAGGGTGCATATGGGCCATAAAATCTGATTTGGGTCACTTTAGGCTGCAGTGTGAACGGAGCCTTAGTTTTTGGTTTCACAACTGCTGTTGTGAATTAGTTAAATGAACTCTAAGTAGAAACACTCACAGTTTAGTACGTGCATAACAAATATGAAAAGCCATTATCAGTGTGGGCTAGATTCGATGAGTCACCATGACAACAGGAAGTGACTATTTCATCCCCTTGGAACTGGATTTTAATGCACAGATAAAATGAAAAAAGAAGAATGTGTTTAAAGGACAAAGAAACAGCGCTACAGCTGCAAAGGAGAGTAAGATGGCCAAGGAGGAGATTGTTGCTTGAGTTAATGCGTAAGTTTATACGAAATGGGCTATGGCACACAGAAGCATATTGCATTCACCAGAGCAAAATAATCAGACAGCTTATCTTATACTTATGAGATCAGTATCACGTAATTATGAGATCTTCTCATAATTATAAGTACCCACAATTCAGGCAAGACAGTAATATATTCAAAAAGGCATTTATTGATCTAGAGTGCGGCTGGTCGTTTGCTGCTGCGGAGGAGTAGAGGCTCAGGTCAGTGACTTCATAACTTTAACAATGGATAATAATGAGGAAGAAAGCCACCAACCTGGCAAAGTTCAGTCTTTGCCCAGAAGAAGGACTGAAGTCCAGAGGAGTTGAACTCTGTAGCTTTTACTGAGTCGGCACCAGAGATCCAGGAGAGAAGAGGAGCAGCTTCCTTCAGCAGCCAGCACGCATGGGAACCGAAAGATCCAGGAGGGTAATCCAAGCCGTGGTCAGAAGACAGGTCCAAGGTCAGCAGCAGGCGCAATCCAGGTAACACTCCTGAAACACAGAATAGGCAATCTCAGAAAACGGGCGGTACAAAAACTCAGAAGTCCATTGGCAGAAACAGATCAGGAACAGGCAGAACTAAAAACAGGAAAACTAGAGCATGTCTCACTTAGGAGCTACAATAATCTGGCACCAAAGGCTGGAGTCCAGAGGCTTAAATAGCGGCAGGTGGATGTGATGTGATGAGAGTTAATGAGCACAGGGAGGAGCAAAGCAGAGGGGAGCAGCAAGGAAAAGAAAACAGCCTAAAGGTGCCAAGATTATAGAGATCCCAAATAACAGTCATGCTCTTGGCCACATATGAAATTTGTGGGGTCTGGTTTTACGCTCCTCATCTCACCCCAACCAGAACCACTGGAGAGGATTTCACAAAGGCGATTTGTCAATTTTTGTCAAGCGAAGAACAATTAGGACAACAGTGAGCATACTCTCCTTTGTCAGCATATTGTCTTTTTTTTGTCTATGAAGAAATGTATTTCAGATATCATAAAAACATACTCAGCCAAGCTGATAAATGTCAGGACAGCCACTTAAAATGTGTAAACATTTCCAGGTATATAAAACTTAATTCTTACTAGTTTAATTTTTATTTTCTGAATTTTAATTTCTGCTGAAGAAAATCTAATTTTGAAAAGATATATTATAGTTCAGTCTAGGAGTGTGATTTTGATCAGGAAGAATCTTATTATAGTGATTTACAAATGGAACAACAGAGAGGAGTGCTTTTAATAACATAAAATGGCCTGCCAACGTATTCATATAAAGCTATGCATTAACTCGAGCAAAAAATCTTCTCCTTCACCATCTTCCTCTCCTTTGCAGCTGTAGCTTTGCTTCTCTGTCTTTTCATTTCTTCATTAAAATCTTTTGTTCCAGTGGGGTGAAATAGACACTTCCTGGTGCCTGTTGTCAGGGCTCCACTAATAATGGCTTTTTAAACTTGTCACTCTTGTGCTTAACTCTGAGTGCACCTACTTAGAGTTGATTGAACTAATTCACACCAGCCCTTCTGAATTTGAAACTGAGTTTGTTAAATGTTTTATTAAGTTATTTTTTGTGTCTCAGCTGATTGTTCAGAGTACTTCTTATTTATCACCTCCAGCTTCTGATTGGCCAGCGTGGTAGCTCAGTCAAACATTAAAATTTTTCTAACCTCGGTTCAGCTCTTTCATGATCTGTTGACATATGATCCTGGTCCTAATGACTCCAGCTCTTTCTCAGTTCCAAGCATATCTCTTAAATGGGACACAATTTCATCTTTTTTATCTCCTTCACTTTCCCCTATCCCACACACCTCATTTATTAGTTTATTTTCTCCTAGATTTTACAGGGTCATCTGGGCCCTTTGCATTTGACAGTAAACATGTTTAACTCTAACTGAAAGTCCTTCATAGTACTGATTAATCAGTGTGTCATCCATCCCTGCCTTTTACAATTTGAAAGCAAAGATGAAAATATGAGAAACAACTGTCTTTTTCTACAAATTCATTTAATGAAATAAAATCGGAAAATGGAGAGCAGTTCCTTTAATTTAAAAAGTTCCAGCTAAAATAAATGTGAAAAGTATTACAAGTATATGAATTTATTTTTTGTTTTTCAATTATTTCATGGGGCAAATCATTGAAACAGTAATATCTCAGTGTCAAGTTTGTGGTATGTTTGTTGAGGACCCAGATGCAGATGAAAATTCAGAGATTATTTCTTGCAGATTTAATGAAGATGATGATACTACGGAAGCAAGGAACTCAAGAATCAAAAAGTAGGAGACAAGCAGGGAAACTATGAGGAATATAGTTATCCAGCAACAAAGAACTGCACAGGAAGTGTATATATGGGGGACACAGCAAAGACTGGGCTAATCAGCTGATGGGGAGCAGGTTTGGATAGAAGTAGCAAGAAGGGAACGAGGGGCAAAGCAACAAAGAGAAACCAGCAATGGGGAACTGCATAAGAGGAGTATAAATGGGAGACTGAACAAAGACTGGGCTAATCAGCTGACAAGGAGCAGGT
>NW_015152950.1:3407-6020 GCF_000732505.1 Cyprinodon variegatus | reverse complement strand
AGTTTTCTCAAAGACAGACCCTAAAGAAATAAGATGCCTTTTGTAGGGTTTGGTTGTTTACTTGTATAGAAATTGTTTACTAGTTTGTCCACTAGTATTTATTTCAGTTTTCATTTTATTATGCTGATCATAAAGCAATGTTAACACAGTTATATCATTGGCTAATCTTTAATAAATGTTTTAACCAGTGTATCAGACTCATTTTGAATTGATATTAGCTTGGTACAACGTTAAGTAGCTTCTGATGTAGTTAAGCTACTTTTAACACATTAGTGTAACTTAGCTTGCTATAATTCTTTAGGTGGTAGCTTTGGTGTAGTGAAGCTTCATTTATTGCTGAGTAACTGATAGCTTAGCTCACTACACTGGACAAGTAGCTTGCCCAACACTGATCATATAAACCCCATCAGACCAGTCCTCTGTGCCAGATTATGTCGTGACAACCCGGTAAGAATAGTCCAGCATCCCTAGAAATATCTGTTGTCTAACCCTTACTGACCCATTCTGTCTCCTGATACTGAGCCTGCCTGACCCCTGTCTGATTCTGCCTGCCTGGATATCCTCTCTGCTCTGCCTCTGGATCCCTGGATCTCTGAATCATTCTGATCCGACTGCCTGCTCCCCTCTCTCTGGATCACAAACTCGGAAAAGCTCTGCTTAACTGCCTGCCTTCCCCTCCTGGATCACGAACTGCTAAACCAATTTGCCCGCCTGTCTACCTGCCGCCTGTTTGCTCCACTCAGATTCAGCCCTGCTCTCAAAGCAACCTGCTCAATAAACTGTTAAGACATCACTGACCTGTCTTGGTTATATTTGGATCCAGCCTCTGTTTCATTGCAAGTTCAGAGGAAGAAAACGCAGTAGTGAGGAGGAAATTGAAATAAAGAATTTAAGGTAATACTTAAATTCAGGAAGGAAGATGTGGACATAAATCTAAGTCCGATATCAGTTTCTAGAGAGATTAAAAAGAAACTAGGGGAGGAGGAAAAAATCTTGTGACATGGAAAAAAACTAATAAAATGTAAATCTGAGGAACAATAAAAACATTTAGATTGATAACATTTGAAAAAATGTTGTGAGTGAAAGTAACGTTGTTGGAGAAAATAGAGTATCACGTGGTGTAATCACTGGGATTCTGCTCAAAGAAGATTGAAGACAATGTGAAAATCTGTGGATGGGGAAAAAATGTAGTGTCTCTCAGTATTTCTGGTGTTTAAGGAGGTTTTCTTCCTGATAAGGTAAAAATTGGTTTCATTAGTTTTCCAGTTAGACCTCATATCCCTCCCCCTTTGCACTGTTTCAAGTGTTAAAGGTAGGGCCACATTGCATCAGTGTGTAAGGGGAAGCAAAGATGTGCTAAATGTGGATGAGATCATTGTTATGATGAATATGGAGTGGATGTTGAAATGTTGTAACTGCTGTGCTCAGCATAATTGTGAAGTAAAGAAAAAGCAGCAGAAATACAACAGTTGAAAACAGTTAAAACCATACTTATGCAGAGACAGCAAACAGTGTTAAAAAAAAAAAAAAAAGCAGAAAAAAAACAAGTGTCTTCTAGTCCAAGTCCTGGCCCAGTCAACGAACAATTGCAGGAATGCAAATCAGAGTGGATAAATTAATTTTATTCATGGCAGAAAACTTGGGAATCTTGGGAGGTGATAAATAAAAGGCTTGAAAGAGACAGAAAGCAAGATTTTACAATGGAACGCAAGAAGAGTATTAGCAAATGGACAAGAATTTAAAGGATATTTAAATCATTTGGAATATTAAACTAGATATTATTTGTGTTCAAGAAACATGGCTTAAACCTGAGTTAGATTTTGTGATAGCAGGATATGACATTATTAGAAGAGTGGATCAAGAATGTGGAGGAGGATATGTAATATTTATTTAAAAAAGGGCATACAGTATAGACCTTTAGGAAAAGGAACAACACTAGAATGGTTATCTGTGGAAATGTTGATTAATATAGAAAGTATTAATTTATTTATTATGTATTTATTATTAATTATTAATTATTATTATTATCATTATTATTATTTCAGTACGTGTATAAAACTATATTTAAATAAAATGGAGAAATGTTTAAAAACGTAGGAACAAAGATAAATTGTTGTGGTGATACCAATGGAAAGGTGCTAAAGAAATAATGGATAGAAAACAATTGGTTTGCCTTAATAATGGAGTAAGGACGAGGATTATTATTATAAATGGATTTGAATAAGTGGATTTATACTAGATTTAACTTTAGTTTCAGAATATTTTGCTGGAATTAGTAATTGGAAAATATTGAGAAAATCAACTATAGGACACTGCATGAAAAGTGAGATTTTCGTCCCCGTAAACTCCTGCAGATCTCCCTGATTTTCGTCAGTTTCCGACAATTTGCCACCCGCGCTTCTCCGCGTTTGTCAGTGCCACAAATTGTCGGAAACGGACTCTGACGTATGTGGAGAGCGATCAGCTGTACTAATGGCCCTAATTAGCATATGAATGCAGCAAACCCGCGCGGCTGGCCAAGTCTGGCTTGAATAACCTACTCAGTATTAAAACAAACACAACTATATACAACGCAAGGATCTGCCACACATGCGTATCCAAAAATTACAACTC
>NW_015152950.1:0-1281 GCF_000732505.1 Cyprinodon variegatus | reverse complement strand
ACGTCTAGTTCTTCAAGAATGAAAACATGAAAGCTAAGCGGTGTGTCAGCATTCACTGCCAGTCTAGGTGGCATGTGGGCAATGAAATGCAATAATGTAAACATGCAAAACCCCATCATGCACCATAACATATTTCTGCAAAATATACAAACATAAATTCGCCAAATATAAGAGGAACATCGTAGTTTGGTTTAAAGAAACCATTTTAGTTTTTTTATAATTTAGTTTGGTGCAAGGTTTTTACAATTTGAAGAAATAGAAAATGACACCATATGCCAACATCAAAGGATGTGCATGACAAGGAAGGACTATATATACTGCATATATATGCATATATAACAGCATATACTGCATGTTGCTGTTATTCAGGAGGAAATCAGGGCGAAGGTTTGAGCGGCCATCAAAGTACAGCTTCAGGAGGGGGACTTGTGTATTAAGAAGGCAATAGAGATGTGGTTAACCCTAAAAAAGTGTTCAGTCTGTTTGTTTGTTGCTTAATGTCTCAATATTTACTGTTTATTGTATGTTAACACATTTTTGTTAAATTGTGTTCTATTGTGTTGTATTCTCTACTTTTTTAAGGCAATGATTTACTGAAAAGATTCTTTAAAGGTTTACCAACATGAAATATAAAGGATAATAAATTATTGGTAAAGAAAGCAAAACTTGGATGTAGTTCTTTGATAATTTTGATGTAGGTCAAATAAATAATTTAGGTAATATAAAAGCAGCTTAAACATTTTTTAACTTTGCCCATTAGATGGTGTGATCATACACATAAAGTAAGTTACTATAAATTGTTTGGATTTGAACGAGTTGCTCATAGCGACGGTGTTGCTATGAGCAACCGGGCGTTGCTTGGCAGTATGGTGTTAGCAGGTCTTTCAACCGAGGACCTGTTAAGAAAAATTAAGAAATAAGGCATGGACATTTCGGAAGCAGAATCGCAGAGATTCAGAGATAAGCTCTAAATTAATATAAATTGCCATTAAAATTAGCCAGACAATGATTGCAACGTTAGCATTTTCACTAGCTTGCGCTAATGGTAGCATTTGTGTGAGCTAGTATTCGCATGAGCTAGTGCCAATGTTAGCATTAGTGCGAGCTAGCACCAATGTTAGCGTTAGCATGAGCTAGCAATAAAAGCTTTGGTAAGAGCTAACATTATCACGAGCTAGTTCCAATTTTAGCATCAGCGCTAGCTCGCACTTCTTACTCAATAAACGTGCTAACATGCAACTGTTGGGATCTGGAGATCTGCCACCTTTCTCCAGCAGAGAG
>NW_015152949.1:7474-24280 GCF_000732505.1 Cyprinodon variegatus | reverse complement strand
TTCACCAGTTCACCGCAGTTCTTCCAGCAGTCCACACTTTCTCTGCTCTCTTTTTCTCATCGTCTTCTCCTTCTTTTTATTTCCATCGCCCGGCTTGCCACAGGTTTGCCTGCTGTGTCTAAAAGCAGCAGCAGCAGCAACCCAGACTGACAGCTCATTGGTTCATTTGGATCAGGTGCAGCCTGGAGCCGGATGCTTCGGAGGGCTTTACCGTATTAACAGGAGAAGCAGCGCAAGTGAAGTTAGGCACTGTCTTCAGACAATATTTAGTCATTTATAAATGTTTTAAATCAGGTTAAGTCCGGACACCTCTGCTGTAAGAGGTTTAGCCTCACTGGAATTTACGTATTTTGGCGTGTTATCCAATCAGGGCTCTACTTTCTCCCAGCTGACCTCAATACATAGAGAACCCTATTTCAAAGGATGGACAACATTGAGTGGCAACTAGGTGTCTGTCAGCGAGTAAACATTATTTTTCTGACTAATCCAATCAGCTCTCTGACAACCAGTTGCCTGCTGGTTGAACAGAGCATCACTGTGGACAGATACACTGCACAGCTTTCATAGGGTTTCACCAGCAACGTCCTCCACACTCTGCCCTCTCTTGTTGTTTGCGTAATAGCAGTAGTTCTAATCCAAACCTGATGCATTAAAAAAACACCACCTAGCACTGTCTAAAGTCCGGGAGAATTTATCCGACTCACAGGCATCCGTGAACAAGTATTGATATCAGGGAGACTTTCGGAACTTCCGGGAGACTTGGGATGTCTGTATTTCATGCAGTTTAATGACTACATTTCAGAAGTCTGAAAATTTTATTTTACCAAAAATTTTACCATAAATAACCTCTCTACTATTCAATGACAATACTGTGCCGCCGTGTTTCAATGGTGACAATACTGTTTTGGTAGTGACCACTATATTTCAGAGCAGGGGTGGTCTTACCATTAGGCCAACATAGGCAGTTGCCTAGGGGCATGCGTTTTTGGGGGGGTCCTTAAAACTCCTTTTACATGTATGGTTAATACAGCTATTATTTCTTTGTAGACATTAATTATGTTTTTGATAAAATTCCTTTAGCTAAAATGCCATTAGAATGCCTACTCTATCAAGTGTGTCTCAGCCCCCCCTTCAGTGTCCATTACATTGAATCAGTCCATTTCCTGCACATGTTTAGACAGGTCCAAAGGTGGAAGTAAACCAGATGCAAATAGACAGTGCAAAGAGACGAGCAGAGAAGAGAAGAGAAGAAAAGAAAGATGAAAAGTAGCTACCCTAGTGGTGCTGAAAAGAGGAGAAAGAAGGAGGAAAGTAGGAAGCTGCTTTCAAAGTTACTGAAAACGACTTTGGCTACTTCACTGCAGCACCAGCTAACACCAGCAGCAGTAACCCACAATCAGCGGCAATCTCAGGGGTAACTTGTGGAGGAAAGTCCGTTGTTTGGAGATTAACTGCTGTTGAGTATTAAACCGTCAGAGGGGTGTCTCCCCCGCCGTTCGTATTTCCAGGTCCAGCATCATCCACTCAGCTAGTAAGGAGTGTACTTCTGGAAGATGACCCACCACCTCAAGTAACTCCTACTCTCTCTAAGCTACTACCCCTGATACTATTAAGTAATACAAGATAGTAATTCTCATCTAAGCTTAGGCTCTTACACAACGGCTAAATTAATTTTGTAACAGTGGACAGAGTGTCTAGTGAACCAGCGGGAAACTCACTGCACTATTTGCAGTAGTGTCAAAAGTACACACATTGGTTACTTAAGTAGAAGTATAGATACTGCAGTGTAAAAACACTATGATAAAAGTTGAAGTATCAACTTGATCTCTCTACTCAAGAAAAGGTAAAAAAGTATGTGCTCCAAAAACTACTTGAAGTACAAAAGTATAAAGTAACCTTTAAAAAAAACAGCCAGATGTCACTATATGAATTGAAAGCTCAATTATTCGACTATTTCTAAAAAATTCTCTGAGATAGGGCCAAGGATGAGGGAGGTCTTGTTGGTCTCCATCTCCCAATACGCTCTCGCCTGTGTCCGACCTTTCAGACATTTCAACATCTTTTTCTGAATCCCACATTGTAGCATGTCATAGACATTTCACGTTAGCAGTTTGAAGAACACCTGCTTGCTTCTGATGATTTCCTTTAGCTAACCAATCAGTGTTTAAAATATAGTAATACCAGAACTACAAATTATAGCATAATTCATATATATTTCAAAAAACTAACACTGTTTATTTAAAAGATTGGATGAAAACTATTTGTACTTCAACAGACCAGGAGGCAGATTTCTCTTCTCCATCAGAAACCGCACATATGCTGGATGCTGATTTTATTAATCTGTCATATTAAATTGAAGTTCATTTCTGCATGTTTTGCTCCTACAAATTTAATGACGATATCGCGCATGCTCTCCTTGAGCTCCGAGGAAGTCAGAGTGCAGCAATACGGGAGGAACAGTGGAGGTTGTAGGCTTTGCTTTGTGCAGGAGGTCTGGAGCACTGCGGGGCGGAACAAAGGATGTGGGATTTTGGGGTAACACAGACATCCCAAGTTCCAAAAACTGATTTCCGGGAGATTATCATCTGGAGCTTCCGGTAGTTCCAAGAGATTCCCTGATATCGATAGTTGTTCACGGATGCCCGCCAGTCGGATAAATTATCCCGGATTTTAGACAAAGAGAGGTGGTGTTTTTTTAATGCCAGTGAGAGCGAGCAGGCAGAACAATAATTCGTGCCTCATCAAGCTGTGCAGCCTATCTGTCCACAGTGATGCTGTTCAACTGGGGAGGGGGGTGGAAGATAATCTCCCGTAAATCAGTTTTTGGAACTTGGGATGTTTGGGTAACAGGAAAAGCACTGCAAGTGACATTTAGATTATGTCATCAAACAACAAGCGGTAATTTATAAATGTTTTAAATCAGGTTGGGTCAGGATTAGCCAGCAGGCGGGTCCGGATCCGGACTGCGATGTAATAAGTAGAAGTCAGAAGTACGAAGAAAAATAAGTAATGGAGTAAAGTAATAATACCTAAAGAGTGTACTTAAGTACAGTAACAAAGTATTTGTACTTGGTTACTTGACACCTCTGTCCCTATCAGGCTGTGAACCTCTATAGGCACCTAAGAGAGACCATCTCTGTGGATCAGGGATGGAACAATTTTTGACGGTTTATTAATTGTTTAAGTTATTTCTCCATTAAAAATGTCCAGAAATTTTGTCTATTTCTGACTAACTGTTTTCTATTTCTTAGGTGGTAATGATTATCAGTAGAAGCCCTTTTAAAGGGACGTGTAAATAATTGACAGATAAGAGATACAGTATCCACTGATGAACAAACTTTGTACCAAACTAACCCTGATTCACTGCAAGTCCAAGCAAGTTGGCTGCCCTGTGTTCGGATAAAAAAGGTACTTGGTGCCGAACCATGGTGAATATTGTAAGTGCAGTTTAATATAATAAAAGTATGTGAATATTTCCATCTGAAATAAATGAAAATAGTTGTTTTAGATAGTTAGTGAGTCAGAAATGTGGCGGGTAATGTTTAGTTTATTGAAAAGTTTTATCTGTTCCTGTGTAGATGGGCTTGGCTGTCATCTAAGGACAGATTCTAATATCTCTGCAGTCTGGGGACTATCAATCTGATACGTTTCTGCTGTTGAAGTTCCTCGAAAATGTTATTAATACCCAGAACAGCAATGAGAAAGGATGGAGAGTTATTGTCACTGAATGATTTAAATTATAAATATAAAGCCTAATTCTCATCCCAGGAATATGGACACATTTTAAATGATTTCCCAAAAACATTGATCAATTTAGTTAAAGGTTGCCTCAGTAATATTCCAGTTCCTACACTAAAAATTATATTTATTGAATCTGTGACAATCTCGTCACTGGTGCTGGCTTAATCCCCAACTAGACACACCTGCTCACTCCACCCTACCTGCTATTATCACTAAATGGCTCCACCTCCAAACCTCATTTGGATCTGTTCCCGGTGCCAGATCGTCTGAAACCAACCATTGAGTACCTTCCAGCGTTTCGACCTTTTGCCTGCCTACCTGTTACCTAACCTGTTTTCTGTCTTTTTTCAGCCTGCCTGATACCTGCCTGTATGGAGGATAAAAAGTGCCAATATTAAATAAAAAAATACAGCATTAAATAAATAATTAAATGTGTCAATAATTAATTAAATGTGGAATTAAATAAATAAATGTGTCATTCATTAATTAAAACCACATCATTAATATAAAGTTCCACAATTAAATAAATAAATACAGCATTAAATAAATAATTAAATGTGTCAATAATTAATTAAATGTGGAATTAAATAAATAAATGTGTCATTCATTAATTAAAACCACATCATTAATATAAAGTTCCACAATTAAATAAATAAATACAGCATTAAATAAATAATTAAATGTGTCAATAATTAATTAAATGTGTGTGGTAGGGGGCGGGGTTAACGCGAATCGAGTCACCACCTACTGTATCAGAGTATGTTCACAACCTGTGGATCGCAGTCTCTCTAATCGATTTGCTTCGCCTTAATGTGCAGGGTGACCAATCAGGTGTTAGATAACCGCCCCCTAACTTTGATGGGTGAGTTTGACAGATTCTAAATCTAACTAAATCTAAGTTGCCTGCCAAAAACAACACTGCTGGCATGACACCGTGGTCTACAAACTCTTTAACCTGAATGTGTCCAACTGCTTGCCATTATTCAGCTTTAGAGAAATCTGGCTTAAGCCTTGAAACTCGCTCATTTCCCCTTCACACTATTAAAGAAATTTCTCCCAGAATGCATTGTAAACCTCCCTTGACACTTCGGCATCATCAACAGCTTTTTCAGTTACAAAGTCTATCTTAAAAGTCTAATTAATAGTGCTGCTGTTGGTAAAAACAGCCAAAATATCATCAACAATCTTCCTACTGCAAACTGAAACACATTGTTGTAATCTGTGGATTTCCAGGATCGCTGGCTGATGTTGATGATGAAAGCTGGCTGCTTTAATCTAAGTGCAAATTTAAATTCAACCCACTGTACGGCTAGAAAAAAAAAAAAAAAATGAATAAAGCAGAGGCCCAGGTATCCTTGCTTTTGGTATAAGGTAAACATAGTTGTGTGTTTTTCATAAACAAACAAACAAACAAACAAAAACTCTCGACTCAAGAATATCTTTATGAGACCCTGTTATAAACTGCATCACTTCTCCAACTGCTCTCTGTTTAATATTTGTGATATCCTACCCCAATACAAGTTAACTCTGAAAGCATCAGTTTCTTGAGGTGGTCTGTCTTTCCTGTGCAGTTTGCAATGGCTCCACATGTATGGACTGCTGCTTATCTAGCTATTACCTGAAGGCCATAGAAGCGGATACGGTGGTGAATACTCCACTAAACATGCCATATAAAGTTCAAGAAAATTATTTAAAAAAAAGTATTCTAAATAAATTATTACCTGTATGACTTCCTCATCATCATCCTCATCTTTCAAATCTTCCAAACAGTGACCATAGTCCAAATTCCATAAAAGTGTAACTGCCTCATCAAACAAGGGGTCATGCTCCAGTAGAGTAATCTCACTTGTGTTTTCTCTTCTGCTATTGTGATTATTTATAATGTCTTTTGGGGTTGACTGAAAGGGGTGCCATGGACCTGGACTTTGTGCTGCCTCTTTTAAACTTGGTTTATTCTGAAAGCAAATCAAATACAGAGTTTTAATGTTGTCAACAGTGTCATCTGAACACCTGATGCGCATTTAATGTTAAAGGCTGTAAGAATATATATTAAAACACAAAATCTAATATAGGGAAGGTTAAACATACTAGTGAATATATGGTTATAATTACTTTAGTTGCATGAATGGGACTTTTCCTTTTATTCATCAGTGCCTGTTGTTTTTACAACCATGTAACAGCTCAGTGGACACAATGGATGTGAAGGCTGTTGCTCAAACTTATCAAATACATAATCCAAGGCCCTTCTAAACAGTGCTGGGAAGAGTCATTTTGAACAGGAAATCCATCCAATGCAACACACTCTGTCTCATGGCTCTGAAAAAGACAGGCACTGACAAGTAAATGGAATGTACCTACCCATATGACTGTAAGGATTCCAGAAAACATGGTTAACTCTTCTCTAAGGTTAAAAGACTTGGAAAGTCTGACCCATAATTTTTAACTTTCCTTATATCTTAGCTCAGTCTCTATAGTGCAATGGCAACAAAAATGCACATAGGCTGTGAGACAGAAGAGTTATTACACAGCTATCTAAATTAAATTTTTACAGCAATAACAGAATTTCACAGTAAAAAAACAAATTATACTAGTAAGAAACAAGTTTGTAATTAGTGAAACCTTGTGTTATGCAATTTATTTTTCTGTGTGACATCAAATCTGTGCTCAACATAAATAATCAGTCACTTCTCATATCAGAATGGATAGTTTAAAACACTTTTACAACAAAAAATCATCTGAAAAACTTAGCTAACTATGCAGATTTTTTGGTGTGTATGTTTTTGTCTGTAGTACTTGTAAGAAATATGGTTTCAATTAAGAAAATTAAAAAGTATGACAAAATCTAATTATGTTAATTTTCTAAGGACTTTGCATTTTCACCAATACCCATCAGTTAAATTTCTATACACTATACACATATTACAACCAGCATGATTTAAAAAAATCTAATTAGTATTAAAATATTAGAATAAAGATGTGTTTTCTATTAGTGAAAAACTAGTTGTGCTATCATAGAAATACTTGTAAATTCATAAATCTGACTGCAAATAAGCCACCGCTTGAACTACAAATAAATCAGCTTTATAATGCTGCTACAATGACATAAGGAATCGTAATCTCTCTATGAGGTTATTTTTTAATGAATTTTATAGTTAATCTATGCAGAGAGAGGAAAGAGAGAGGAAAGCAGTTTAAGGTAACCTTCAGTTTTTTCCAATCAGGATCTACTTACAAAGATTAAACTTGAAAAGGCCTCAATGACTGTTTTCTTTTCATGTATTGTTTCTGACAGAGCATTCAGTAATAATTGGTAATTCGACTTTTCAATCAGCTCCAAATGATATTCAAAACAAAGAGTAAAGGGAAAACTCACCTGTAAAGTTCTAAGATGACCAATTGATCCATATAAACCTTATAGAAAAATGATTGATTTCTCTTCCATGCTGGCGATTCGCAAGTTAGACTTTTACTTTCCCTACATTCCTAGCAAGCTCCAACCTGCCCATCTGTTAGTGATTTATTCAGCACGCCCCTTGTACACTGAAAAAAAACTACATTGCTTGTGTGCTAAAATAATCTAAAATGTTTTAACATCTTAGATTAATGAAGAATATGTTTTCTTTAATGTGACATCAGAAATGTGCTCAACAAAGATAATCAATCACTTTTCGAATGAGAATGGATAAAAGTTGGAGTTTAAATCACTATTATAACACTGGTAATGTTAGTCAGAGAAATAAGCTGAAAAACTGCTCGCTTTATAGGCAGAATTTGTTGGTTTATATCCTCAGTTTTGGTATAATACTTGTGAGAAATTATGCTTACAATTAAGAAACTAAAAAAAAAGTATGGAGATTACATGAAATGTCATCAATGTCTAATAGCAAAGAAAATCTGAAAATTTGGTAAATAAATACTATATTTTGTTTAGTGCTAAAATTTGACTGAACCTAACCTAAACTGTTTGATAATTAGGGATTACAAGTGGTTACATTTTTCATGTTCTGCTCAGTTGATATGAAACCTTTCGGTAGTGATATGTGTTTCATTGAAAAAAGATACATGTGGAAACAGTCCCCCACACATTTTATGTTTTAGTGAAACTAACTAAGTTCTGAAACCTGTCTGGATTTGCCTGTTACCTGAGAAGTTTAGATGGTGTGGGAATTAAAAAGATCAGAGATAAAGAAAGTCTAAACATGTTTGTTCATGTTCAGACTGTTTCTGCTACACTGAATGGATCTTATGAAGGTCTGCGATCTCATCTCATGTCTTGCTGACATTTTATTGATTCTGTCCTTTTACATAAATCAAAACAACTAGAAAGTACACAATATTTCAACAAAGTTTCAAGATTTATGTAAAATTGTTACATAGCAAGTTTACATTTACTTTTCTTTAGATACATTTCACATAAACTTATTAACTAAACCCTAGCTGTTCCATAATCATTTGCATAATCAATATAATTTATTTGAAATACATCACTTTAGGTTTATGAATTTATTAGTAATGGATAGATGAGGCGTCACAAAGGTTTCAGCACATTGCCATGCTGTATTGTTTCTTAGTTAATAAATTCTGTAAACTGCTGGAACTTTAAAATCCCTGCAGGCAGGTCTAAAAGATAAACAACACTGATTTGATAACCAAATACAATATTATAATTGAAGTAGTTGTATGTTATATTGCATTATTTCATATTTTTATTTAAATTTGAAATATCTTTGATTTTTGTAGATGCAGTCAATAGATAATGCAAAAATGTTTTATATCATGAAAAGTTTACTGAAAATGGGAATGATTGAAGAAATTTGTGACTTAGGATTTTTTTTTGCAAGGTTTTATTTATTTTATTTTAAACAATAAAATAAAAACAACAAATCATTGCATAAAAAAAGACCTACACTGAATAAAAAAGGCCCAATCTTTGAAGCTCAGCAGATGATTTAAGTCAAATTCCTGCCTTGGTTTTTCCTCTGCTCTTGAAAGAAGTCTTTTGACTAACACATAAAGACACCTGCTTATTTTATATTTTCAGTGGCTTGTAGCTGATCTTAAAACTCAGGTTAGAATTTTATTGTTTATTTTTAATGCCTTAAAGGGCCTGGCTCCCTCTCATCTCCCAGACATTCTCACATTTATACACAAGGAAGAACATCATTCAGTCGCTGCTGCTTCTAGGATTTGGAGGAACTTTTCAATCGTTCGAGATTTGTAGTGCATGTCTGAAATAATAAAAAAACTAAAATCCTGCAAATATTTTCACAATATTGCTTTTAATACTTAGCACAGTGATGTTCTGAGGTATTAATACCTATTATTGCTGTTTAAGTGTCTTCACAATCTAAAATACTTTTTAGCTGTGAAATTGCAATATTTTGAGTTGTGGAGTGAGATTAATGAAATTATCATTTTCATAAATTCAGAGTTTAAATAGTTGACGGCTTAAGCTAGTTCCCAACTGCCATAAACCGGTTCTCAACTAGCATAGACCATTTTTCAAAACTGCCATGCCAGGAACCACTTTTGGCTCTCGATTGCTTGGCAGTGAGAACTGTCATTGCTTTGCTCTCACTTCGAACTACTTTATAGGACATCAAGCACCAAAATCTGTGAAATCTCCTTGCAACAACCAATCAGTAACTGGTTGTAATTCCCATGTAGGCTAAAGAAGTGCAACCTGTTAGGAATCCATTTTCTGTGGGTTGTGCTTTTGTTTATTTTCCCTTCACCACCAGGTGGCGCCTGGTTCTCGTTGGCCTTCTCACACACCTGTGGGTGGTTACCTCATTACCGGAGGACTCTTAAGCTGCTGACTGCCACTACATCGACGCCAGAGTGTTTGCCAGTTTTGGGTACTCTAGCCAAGCTGAGTTTTGCTGAGTCAAACTGAGATTTTGTCACCTGAGTTTTAACCTTGCTGTTTTTGTCTTTGCCTCTCGGTAGGAAGTCATCCTGCAAACTGGATGTTTTGGACCTTCTCCCCCCTGGAAGGATTCTCTGAGATTCAAACTGAGCTGAGGATTAAAGCTAGTGGTTTGGATCTACCTTTTCCCAAGGATTGTTTTTGGGCTTCTCTCTGAGCAGGGTTTTCATCTTCACAAGAAACCGTTCAACTATCGCAGGAAAACTAAGTGGCAGTCAGCTCCTCCATTCCTCAAGGAAAAACCACAGCCTGGGTAAACCCTGTCCGCCCTCCAACAAGCAAGTCATTCACTGGAACAACCCACACTGACTGGATTCAACAAGAGACACCTTTTTCTGGAAATGTGAGTCCTGTTGCCTTATTTCCCTTCTTCAAATCGAAGACACAAATTTCCCACTGAGCCTGAACTAACCACAGAATCTTCCCCTTTACTTTTCAGTCCCGGTTCGACAGTGTTCAGAGCAGCACTGGACTCCTCTCAACCTACTCTCAATAAAACCTGTTAAACTTTTCCCTGGTCTCTCTGTTTGGTCTTCTGCATGTGGGTCAGAGCTTTAGATAAAATCATGACACAACAGAGTTAAAGCTTTGCACAGTCAGAGTGAAATACGTTGACAAAAGATGAAATAAGTAATGCTCTGATGAGGTTTTGGGTGGCTTTTAAAAAAAGAGATCTTAATTTAGCCCTAGATGGACTATTCATCTTCCTACCTTACCTGCAGCACAGACCGTGGTAAGCCACTGCTTCTCCCCAGCACTGCTGCTCTCTACCTGGCTTGATATAAAAGGTGCCGCAAAATCTGACCATCATTTAGATGCAGCTACGGATAAGCCAAAATAAAAAAAATCATCCATCTTCCATTTACTTAAGCATATTTATCTACTTTACTTTTTTGTTGAATGTTCTCACCTGCTAACATTAAACTATTGTGTTATATTGACTAAACATAGTTAGTGTCTCAAGGTGACCAGAGCCACCATTAATTTTGAACACTGTTGTGGATCAATTTGCATGTATTTGTGTTTTAGTTTTTAGGTAGATGGTTTTTTTTTTGTTTACTTGTGTTTTTTTTTTTACAGCTCTTTTATACACAAACATTTTGCTCACCACGCAGCAGAAAGATCAATTTCTATGTTAGAGTGTGGTCATTTATGTACCCCCTGTGTACTGGGAGTAAATACTAACCTGAGGCACGAGCTCCACTTCAAACAATTGAAAGCTCCTACCCCCTTGATATAGTGGCTATGGGCTACTTGTCTTTCAGAATCTGGAGTCTATTGTCCGCATATTCTTGGGATGAATGAGCTGTTTTCTAGCTACAGCTAGGCTGTACCCACTCTGGACCAAACAGCAGCAATCACTGCCTAAAGCCTTGTAGAGCTATCTCATCCAGACCCAGGGCTGTCCAGACATAATTTGAATCTGCACTCATGGCAGAACTCTGCCAGTTGTAGGCCACAAATGTCATTTTTTTAAGCTGGTTCATTTGTCCCCACCTGCCCTCAGATATAAATAAAAAGAATAAGAAGAAGCACTGAGACTTTTTGTGTTACCTTGTTGAATGGCAGCTCAGTCTGTCTTAGAACACAGTACTTCCCTTCAATAGTGAGAATGATTGTACAATAATTCCGTCTACATTAAATCGCCAATGAAACTTAAAATGATAACAAAAATTTTTAATATGTTGAGACTCTAGAAGAGAATTGATTCTGATGAAATGGGTTTAAACAGTTTGTTCAAGTGGCAATGTGATATGATATCATCAGAAGAGGCAGGGCAGATCTGACCACCTGAGCAGATCTGGTACTTAATCTGACCAGATATATCATGATCTTGGCTGGCTTAATTGCTCATTACATTCACGTGTCTAACTCTGCCCGGTTGCTCATTATCGCTCATTTTAAACACCTGTTTCCAGCTCCTAAGTATGCTGCCTGTTTCCTTGCCATCAGCCCCAAATTATTCAAGCTGTGTTTGAGGGAGAAACACCAAACATTCTGTTATATTCAGATGTCTGATCCTGGCATTTGCTGTTGTCTCCTGACGTGTCTCCTATGGGTCTTGGCATCCCATGGGATGCACATCAGATCGGTAATGCTACACCTGTTACAGAGTCCCAGACAAGCGAGGTGGGGCACTATTTTTTGGACACTTTAACTTTTCACCATCTTACAGACCCAGGACCAAGAATGTCAAAGCCAATGGTCTGTCCAGGGTAGATGGATGAGGAGAGTTCCGGTGGTGCTTAGGAATTTGTGTTGCCAGAGTCTGTATGATGCTATATCATTGTGGTTGGCAATGAGAAAGAAGTCAGGCAGACTCTACTTAACAAACCATCTCCTAGTGACTGCCCTAGTGAACATTTATTTTCTCAGACAGAAGGTCTTAGCGTTCTGTCATGGTTCTCGCTTGCTTTGTCATCCCGGTGTTTCCAAGACTATTTACATTGTTCTGGCTCAGTTTTGGTGGCCTTCTCTGTCTTCAGATGTGCGAGAGTTTGTAGCAGCGTGTCCTCTCTGTTATCAGTACAAGATGTCTAACAGGCCTCCATCTGGTTTCTTCAACCTTTGACGAGTTGGATGGACATTCCAACCCATAATTTCATGTTAAAATAAAGCAACATGCACCAAATGTTAGTCCTGATGGTGTTTGTCTGTTTGGGGCCTGAACAGATTACTTAAGTGTGATCAGCAGCAGACATAAACACCACGGTGACCAAGGGGTGTAAATAAGAGGATGAAATATTTTCAGGATCCTTTTGGGTCACATGATTTTCATAGGAATTTGTGGATGGGAGTAAACTTAATTAATAATGGTGTGATCAGGACTCCAGATCTACATCCTTCAATAAAGCTGTGATGTTACTGGTTTCAGGATTCACCCCCATAGTCTCGTAATCTTGTGTAGCAGGTGTTAAGCCTGTTTTTTCCTCTCTCTGGGATGCTATTCTTAATAATTGTTAAAAAACTTTGAAATTATGGACAGGTAGATGCATTGTTTAAAGCCACAGAATGATTTAATTGCTTTTCTGTGGAAGGTAATTATATTTTTTTCATGTGAGCTGAATATATCTATAAATAACAGCTGATTATGCATATTCATAGTAACAAATGTTTCTTAAAAAAAAATAAACATTTGAATCAATGAATTGCCTAAAATCATATTAAATGACAAAAAATATGTCATATATGTTAAAAACAAATAACCTAAGATTTCATTAAACATTACAGTGTTTACAGTGATATTCTGAATTTAAAACAAAGAATCGCATCATTGTATTCCTGTCTAATCATTACATCTGCTCCAATAAACTGTATCTGAACAAATTTGGACAATGTCCCTAAGAGGGTCCATCCTTGGCTGCAGCTCCTTCTGATCATCACATCGACCTCATCTGCTGATCTCCCTGAAAACTGAGCAACAGTTAAGATGCTTAAAGGAATAGTACACCCAAAACATGATTAGCCTTCATTTTCTATTCACCCCCATGCTGAACAAAACTCTGGAGTACTTTTTTGATATCTCAAATGCATCTGGAGATCTGGGAGGCTTCTTGCTGTCTGCTGACATTCAAATAATGGAGGTCTATGGTGACCGAGACAGAAAGGTCCATAAAAGTCCACAAAAACGTGTCAATATTCTGTATTCCAAGTGTCCTGAGTGGGTAGCGTCCAGAATTTACTCGAAACGAAGTCATTTAGAATGTTTTTAGAGCATAAACAGTAGTGTATAGAATTTCCTAATAGCGCCCCCATGCGCGCTCACAACGCTACGGAAGCCGGCAGACCAAACCAGCGCATTCAGCTCGGCAAAGAACTCATGCTCTTCCTCAACACTGAAGTCCTCAGACATTTTTCTTTCGTTGTTTCTTTCTTTGCACAGGTAAACAGCACATTTCTTCTTCTACGCTTGCATTATCGGCAGAGCAGACGCTGAATGCGCACTTCCTTCCGGTTTGGTCTGCCGGCTTCCGTAGAATCGTGAGCGCGCATGGGGGCGCTATTAGGAAATCCTATACACTACTGTTTAGGCTCTAAAACATTCTAAATGACTTCGTTTCGAGTAAATTCTGGATGCTACCCACTCAGGACACTTGGATTACATTGGACGAGCAGTATGGAGGAATATTGACACGTTTTTGTGGACTTTTGTGGACCTTTCTGTCTTGGGCGCCATAGACCTCCATTATTTGAATGTCAGCAGACAGCAAGAAGCCTCCCAGATCTCCAGATGCATTTGAGATATCAAAAAAGTACTCCAGAGTGTTGTTCAGCATGGGGGTGAGTAGAAAATGAAGGCTAATCATGTTTTGGGTGTACTATTCCTTTAAGAAACGATCATCTATCACCGCTGCAATCACAAACTGGAAAATCAAGGAGTAAAATGTGATGCTTTAGAGAAACCAATTGAAGGAAAATAAAATATCCCAAAATAAAAAATAAATATAGGGCGACTGCTGTGTTGTGTTTGGATCTACCATATAGTCTGAGGGGGATCAGAATGTCATGAATATGTAAAGACACTGAAAGAAAGGCAACATGACTAGTTTTAGCCAGCAGGTAAACTAGTTAATGCATCACGCCATCAATGTCAAACCTTCTCATTGCTCAGCTTACTCTACAATCACTATGAAAACATGAGGATAACACGGATGCAAAGGGAGTTTCTTATAATAGTTTTTTAGTTATTGTACTACCGTTTTTTGTGTTTCGCAGTTCTATTGCTTTTGTAATTACTAACATATTATTTCTTAGATTAGAGATTCCGATCTCAGTTAGACTTCATGATTACAAATACTGAATAAATAAAACAAATTCTTTTTTTTATGGTCCTGCAGCAAATAGAAACTTAGCGAAGGTTCTTGTGTTAAACTAGTTTTTTTAAGGTGCTGGTTCTTTGGTTTAACTGAATATTATGAAACATTTGCCCATCACAATCATGTGAAAGTAATAGGAGAAAATCCCACAGTCTTCCTACATCTAACAAAAACAAAGAGCACAATTATCACTTTTTCTTGTCATTTTAATCTCAGAATTCTGAATTTTTTCTCAGAATTCTGACAGAAAATAAACCTGTTAGCATCAAACTGTAGCCATGTCTGTTTTAGAGACTAAAGTAGCTGTCTTGTTTTAAATACCTTCTGCACTTCCAATAATGAAATAGCATCACCGGGGACTCCTCGGGCACGTAAAAAGTTGCCTAATTTCGTCATTTTTCACCAATGTGTCACTGGCCCTCTCAAACAATCTTTGTCAGTGAAGGTGAGTGCTCCAACATCTCTTCCTTCAGAATTCTGAGAAAAAAGTCAGAATTCTGAGAAAAAAGTCAGACTTCTGATTTTTTTTTCTCATATTACATTGAAATAAAATTTAAAAATCTGTTAACTTTTTTGTTTTTTCAGTGGCCTTAATCATCCTCCGTACCAGAAGGACTGGGAAAATACCTGTGTACATTTTTAATCATTGGGGTCATGGCAACCATAGAACAGGCTCATATTGAAAAGACTAGACTTTCACTCAGTTTTTTGTTGTTTGTTTTTGTTTTCTTAAAAAAAAAGGACATTGCAAAATATCTTTAAAAAAAAAAACTAAAATAAAAGAATTTTTTTCTAAATCAGTGCACCAACTGTAAGAAGTATGAGGGATTGTTAAAGAGTTAGCAACCACATTCTACTTAACTGAAACAGCCCTTCCCATCCTTAGATACCATCTTATCAATAAGTTTATAAATATGTTTCTACTCAAAACTATATTCAAACATTCAGTAACATTTTATTGTTATGTTAAACTAGGCACAGCGTACAGACTGATAGAATGGAGGGATATTTAATGTATCACTCCATTCTATCAGTCAGAGCATTTAGGATGATTGTATTATTAGTTTTGAACTGTCTTTGTCCTGATCTACCTAAAGCCATTCCAATCAGGATCCATGTAAATACCTGGTCTGATGAGGCCGTAGAAATCTGCATCTCTTTGTTAATGACTGATAGGCATAGGAACAACTATAGATTTATACTGATAGATTGAAATAGCCGTTACCCTTAGATTATCAGATATGGAGCGATGAATGGTACAGCATCAGATATTACTATCTAATAAACTCTATTTAAACAGAAAACAAAGACTCACTTTATTCTAGGTATGTACCTACATACTGTATATAAAAATTTGGATCAATATTGATATCTAATAATAATGTTGCCATTATGGCCAATAGCCTATATTTACTGATATTGTACCCCGTTGACACCATAAAAAACTGACCACAGTCAGTGGCGGCCGGCCCATAGGGGGCGCTGGGGCACCGCCCTCCTTGATAAGAAGAGAGAAACGTAAAATATATTTTTACAAATTAACTCATAAATGTCAGTTTTACTCTCTAAAATGTGTGTACCTATAAGCAAAACAAATGATATAAACTACATTTCCCTACCTACTGTCCTTCATTTGTGGATTTCCACAGACAGACTCCTACCGTCTCTGTCTTGGGGAGATGATCAGACTGCCCAACATGTACAGAGAATCTGCCAATCATGTGCTATTGCTAGGTGAATTTAATAATTTAATGGCCAATCAGCGTCTCAGAATTTTATGGTCTTGGGGCTCTGAAAATACTGCCCTTTAACAGGCTTCTGAACCCAATGCACAGGTGAAGACAATTAGAGGGACGATGGCGAACGTAACGAGCGAGATGCAGCTTCCACCAAATTCGGTGAGATCCTTATTTATCTACACGTTTGCCAGAAGAACATCCCTGTTGTAGGATATGAACATTTCATGTCATGGTTATTGTGACTGTGACAAATCCAACTCGTCACTTAAAACAACCTCTAACTTTGCGTGCCACACACATTCCTGTTATACTGTGCTTGTGAGGACCAATTCCCTCGCGCTGAGCCCAGTAGCTCCATTAACTTAAAACACACAAGCTGTCCTGGTTACCTGCTGGCGTATTGAGGGTGCACACTTAATATTTCAGTGGGGTTAGCCGTGTGTGAGCACAATAAATCACCAACACCGGTAACCCGACTGAGCCTGGATTCTTGGTGGCCAAAGAACCCCGTCACAGTGACCCAAATCATCACTGTTACTGTTATTATATAGTAAATTAAATCATTACTGTTAAATTGTAT
>NW_015152949.1:0-5159 GCF_000732505.1 Cyprinodon variegatus | reverse complement strand
ATATATATATATATATATATATATATATATATATATAAGGTGCAGAATCTCTGATAAACTAATCGGTTTCCAACCGTTATGGCACTGACTAAGCAGATAAAGAACCAGGATTAAATAAGCCTGGCTGTTAACCTGGTCTTGAGCAAGCAAGCTGCGAAGCATAAATCACCATGGTAACTAAGGTTTCTGCTTTGGTGAAAGCTAAGCTACAGCTTCATTAGTCCATGATAATTGGAAAATCCAGACATAATCCCTTATCTTGATTTTTGCATACCAGGCATCAGGTTTGTGAATTAGCCATTACCACAAAGCTAAAATATCTTCCAATTTTAGTTTCCTATTCAGGAAAAAAAATTAAATAGTTTGGGCAAGTCCCTGAGTCCCCACTGGGTCTCCAATCAATCACAGGACGACCAACCATGCACTCACTGATATTCTAAGGATACGTTAGAGATACCAATTGATCCATCAGTCATGTTTTCAGACTGTAGGAGGAAGCTGGAGTACCTGGAGAAACCCACACATGGAAAGGTAGGACATGCAAACGTCGTTCAGGACGAAAAGAATCTGAGGTACAAACCACAGAGCAAAACTGAAATTATTATCAGTATAAATAACCTAATCCAGGTTAGAAGATGATAGTTCAAGTCTGGAGCAAACATTTTTTCTGTGGTTATGAAGTGACGTCACCCTGTTCAATGAGACACAGAGCAGAGAAAGGGTTTTAGAACAAGGTCACCAGATTTCTGAAACCAAATCTGAGGACATTTCCAGCTCGTAGTTCTTTACAGGTGTATTAATATTTAAACAACAGAAATCAGGTGTAAAAGCCAGGAATATGTCTTCTAACAATGGAAGTATTTTCTTAAGATTAATCAAAATCACTTTGATTAATGTCTCTGGATCCAGGAAAACATATTATTATTATCTTATCTGATAAAATACTAAGATGCTACTAAGGGGAAATCAGCAATCCAGTGAATAAATAGAGAGCAGTGGCAGTTCCCCATCAGGTGTCTCGGGATGTGATAACGAACTTCTGCTTTTACTTCTTCGTCTGTTTAAAAAGTGCTGCGCTCTTTTTTTTTCTTTGTGTTTTAATGGCAGCTGAGATCCATAAGGATCATTCCAGTCCAACAAGCGGTTCACTCTTCTAATCATCTTTATGTTAACAGCAGCGTAAAACGCTACCATGACTGCTGTTTCTGCCCGCTACATGCTCACGCGCTCTTCTACCGTAATAACTGCCTCCACGCAGCATTTCCCCCCTCATTCATAAAACTTTCAAATCGGGGACATTTCCGGGAACAGGTTAAGCAGGAGACAGGAGGTCCCAAACAGGGACTGTCCCCTGAAATCAGAGACATCTGCTCACCCTGGTTTAGAAGTTCTGAGCTCGGGACCAGTAGGTCCAAATCATAAACTCACCAGCAGAAGAGAAGGCGAAGTAAACAGAGACCAGAATCCGCAACAGCATCACGGCGCTCATCGCTGCCATTTTCTCTAGTTTCGTTTCCGCGTTTCATCTGAAATCAGAACCAGAGAACCGTTATGTGGGAGTGTTCTTAATTAATTAACTTTCTGATACTTTATGACAATGTGAAAAATAATGTGAAGTGATCGTTTGTATAATATCGACTTTATTGTGTTCTCCAAGTGGCGGAAATACCTAAAAAATGTGAACATATTTACTTACACAGTTGGTATTTATTAGAAATCACATGACTCATCAATGACGTAGCCGTCTCATTGACCATATTTGAACGAGAGCTGCCTGCAGCTTCTGGAGCTCGACCGGAAGCGGAGGTTATAAGCCGGAAGTGCATCGTTTCGGAATATGATTTGTTTTTTCATAATTGAAGCTCTAAAACAGCCATCCTACATGATATTAAAAAATATATCACAGCTGCAACCAGGATTTTAAAAATGTAACAAAAACAGTTCTGTAGCTTTAAGCTAGAGAGCAGCTTGGCTTTATTTAGTTTATGAGTTAGAAAAATAGTTTTGACACTTTTTAAGCGAGAAAGTCAATCTCCAAACATCCTCTGGAATCAGTTCATCATGATTATGATCCTGCTGAAATATGCAGTTCTTGCAGAACGCCAGACCTCCTGCATACCGCCGGTATCTCTGCATCAGCCAAGCTTTACTTTTACTGTTTGTAGTGATTATAAAGAGTTATTAAGGTTTGTGGTGAAAATCGCAAGTTCCAGATTATACAATCAAATATGTTTTGTGAGCAGGTTTGAACATTTCTTTTTAATTTGGCTATTTATAAACTTTTTTACCATGGTTCATAAAAAAATGTTTTACCGCAGCAATAATGATCAGAGCTCGCTCTGTTCGTTCTGAATAACAATTCACTATTACGGCTTTTTTTTATACTATGGAGTTTAATCCCTTGATAAATCTTTTCTTATATGCAGACAGCTCACAAAAACAATAACAGCATGTAGTCTACAGTATATCTGTCAGGGTTCTGCCCTCCGTTTATTTTAAGTTTCTTTGTATTTATAGTTGTTTTCTAGCAGTGTTATTTCTGAGTTACTCTCTGTTGCCCCCTTATGTTTGTTTCCTTTCCCATTGGCTTCCTTCTAGATGCTTCCATCCACACCTGTTCCATATTCATCTCATTATTCCATCCTTTGTTCTCTTCCCCTCATATACTCAGTGTCACTCAGTGTTGGTTCCTTGTTGTTGTTTCCTCATCCCTGGCTTCCCAAATGAGTTTTGCCTGATGTTTTCTGGTTTTTTGGTTCTTAGTATTTTGGATTTTTGGATGTCTGCCTCAGTTTTTCATTATATCCGCAAGATTCACCTCTGCCTCATGGTCTCTGCATTTGGGTCCTCAATCAGCCTCCACCTAAATCGTGATATCATCTTCCCCAAAACAAACTCCTTGATCACCTTTTCTGATTAGTTAATGCCCAGGAGAACCGCAGCAAAAGTTAAGATGTTCATTGACATCTGTATCTACAGTGGGGCAAAAAAGTATTTAGTCAGCCACCAATAGTGCAAGTTCTCCCACTTAAAAAGATGAGAGAGGCCGGTAATTTTCATCNCAGTGCTGACTTTGCTTCTCTGCTTCAAATGAACATCCATGATCTTTTACCTTTACTTCACCTTTACTTAGTAAACAAAAACCACATGACCAATCCGCTCCACTCCACCTCCTGATGTAAAAACAGAGGCTAAATGAAAATAATCATCAGTTGATAGTATCGGCCCAGTTTTACTTATCTGATGTATAGTGATAAGTTTTATAATTAGCAGCATTGGCTTATATGGATCTTATTGCCAACTTATCATTCATCCCTTCTATGAGAGGCTTCATGTACATTTGGGAAGTGAAACATTTTTACTGAGACCATTTTAAATATTTATTATCTAAGATTTACAGAAACCACAAAATTTCTTCATTAAAATCAAAGCATATATAAATAATTATGTTTCCAATTAAGCCGTTTCGTAATAATTAACAATTGACAGAAAGTTAATCTTAGTTAATTTAAACAATCAAATCACCCATAGATAACAGACATTTCACTTCTTATTCCACTACTTATTAGCACAGCATTTTATAGAAAAGAAAACAATCAGCAGGTATAATAAATAAGATGCAAATGATGTCCACAGATCTCAGGCATTCACTCTACATCTACATCAGCTGGATGATCTCTGATCCTGTTTTTACAGATTGAAAACGCCAGCAACAAGAGCAATTATGACCAGAACTGTGATTACGACAATGTTTCCTTCAATCTTGCTCTCCTCATCCTTGCTTCCTGAAGAAAAAAGAAAACAGAGCAGAGCAGACCTTATCAGATCTGAGATGTTTTTATCTCACATTAACAACCAGGAAGCTGATCTGATGCAGAGACAAACAGACTCACCTGGAGGAGAAACCTGAAGCTGGATGGTGGTGATAAGCTTTCTCTCATGGCTTCCTTGATTCTGGACTTTACATTTATATGATCCAGTATCTTCAGTCGTCAGGTTCTTCAGAACCAAAGACGCGTCTCCATCCTTCATCTGTCTGTACTGCAGATCCACTCGGTTCTCATAGGAAAGACGCTTGTTTACTTCATCATTCCAATTATCTCTGGACAGAATAAGATATTCTGACTCCAGATCAGATCTCCACCACTCCGCAGCTTTAGCAGGTTTATCCTCAGCAGATTTACATGGCAGAATGACGGTCTGTCCAGGTTCTGCTGTGATGTTTCTCTGATCTGCAGGAGATAAAACAACAGAACCAGAGAAATCAGATCATGGACCTCTGCTCTTCTACAGCAGCATCAAAGGAACAGAAATACTCCCTTGGAGGTCAGGCGAAAGGAGCTCTCCAGTTCTGCAACATTAAAAAACCCATAGATGAAGCTGTTGGAGACCAGAGATCTCCTTCACTGTCAGACGGCTGCATTCTAGGAGCATTATCACAGATCCTTCCTACAAGCCTGTTGTAATTTTCTGGGCGAAGATGATTGATGCTGGTTCACCTGCTGTTTTTTGTAGTTTTTCTCAGTAATACATTTCTATGAATTATGATTGTAAAGTTTTACTAATGTTATGCATTGGATCTTACTGTAAAGCATTTTCAGTGTAAAAATTATTGTTATTTTTTTAATATATGCCTATTGATACAATAAACTTTTCCAGCTGAGGGATAATAAAGGTTATTGGACTTAAAGTTTACTAAATAGAGACATTTGCAGTTATTTTTTAGGGGCAATTTTCACACCAAAGGATATTTATGTTCATACTCACTGGAGCTTTATAATATATTAAATCCACTCTGGCAATATGACATCAGTTGTTAGTTTCTCAAAGAAAATTTGGTACAACATAAACAAATCTGTAACACAGGTGGCTAGCTGATCGGTGCTCTAGATGCAGATTAATAAAATAAATCTAACGGTGCCGCAAATACTGTGTTTGCTTAGATCTTTAGCATCTTCTGCTGCAAATAGGAACTAGATGAAAATCTGGACCCAACAAAGATCATCAGTGTAACAGTAAAGGATTGGTTCAGTTCTGTGTGGTGCCAAATGTATGGACCCAGCAGTCTGCACAGGTAGACGATGTCATCCTGAGAAAAGCAGTGATGCTCATGCAGGTAATTGGTCATAAAGAAAATAAACAGGAGCATCATCTTATTG
>NW_015152948.1:18107-24330 GCF_000732505.1 Cyprinodon variegatus | reverse complement strand
AATATTTAGATGAGCTGTGCTCTGATTGGTTGGTTGACAACGACCCAAGCTGCTGAGCAAAGACGCATCATAGCAACAAGCACTCACTCACTGAAACATCCGATTGTTGATATGGGAGGGGGACCAGACGTCCTCTTTTTCCCAAACATGTCCTACTTTTCAGACCTAAAAGAAAATGTCTGAGGGTAATTTCAAAATCGTCCGGGATTTTGGTCGACTACAGTGCAGCACGTAGTCAGAACACACCGGGCACTCGAACCAAGCCAACAGCTCAGGGAACTTCGGCGGGCAGCCTCGCAGCTGATGGCTTGGTTCCTGGTTCGGTCCAGTCAGCGGTTCCTGATGGCCGCTATCCTGCAACGTTTAGATGTGTCCTTTGTCAAAAACACCTGAATCAAATAAACTGATGATTAAGAGGACTGAAAAAACTGACAGGAGTGGTGGTAATTCAGGCATTTGATTCAGGTGTGTTTGACCAAAAACAAATCTAAAAGCCTAGGATAGCGGCCCTCAGGAACTGGAATTGCCCGCCCCTGATCTATGACAATGATTTTTGTATTCTGTGATTTCTCGGTTTTGCATTCTATGATCCCTTTAAGTAAAGCTATTGGAACATACCTGAAGTCATCTTCTAGAAAAGTGTTAACATTCTAATATTTGGTTATTCAAAGTTAGTGTGGTGGGATGGTGTTCCACCCTCCCCACTCTGTGCACCAGGTGTAGCAAGAAGCAAGCCATTGATTGGTGGACGGGGCAGATGGCTTTATAGCTCAGCAGGCCTCTGCAAGGTGCATTGTGTCTTTGTTACCACTACATGTCTGCTGTCTAAGTGGCTGGTGTGCTTGATCCGCTCATCTAATATCGTAAGTACCAATTGTGCCATCTGTGGCTGGGATTGTGCTTGGGCTTGGGTGCTATACCTGCTGTGTGTTTCTGCAGCATTGCTCTGCTGGTGTTGGTGGCTGCAGCTGGAGGTTGTTGCGGCTTCCATCTAGTCCTCACCTGCTGGTCCTCTTCCCCGGGTAGGCTGTGTTTCCACTCCTAGGTAAGCTACCTGTTTAGATTTTAACTTACTTTACCTGAATCTACAGGTTTTTGTAATGGTTTTCTGGTTTAGGATTTTCTTGGAGCTGCAGTACCTTGGATGCTCGGCTATCTTTTTTTTAACTATGTTTGGGACGCTCTCAAAACCTGTTGCTGCCTGGACAGGCTAAGCGAGACTCCTCTGACCCCATTGAAAGGCAGATTAAATTGACAATTTGTTCCACTTTTTGATGTGCTTGCTTTTTTCTTTTATTTCTTTGCTTATTATTGAAATTACTAATGTGTGTTTTTTTTCTCTTTTTTTTATGCATTAATTTGATTCCTTTTACATTGCATGTTATGTTTGGTCATTTATCTTTTGGAATAATTTTAATTTAAATTGTTTCCTATAATCCCCTTTCTTTCCAGGGACTGATTAGTAGGCCTGAAGACAAGTTTTAAAACAAAGAAATATTTTATTGAAATTGTTTAATAAAATCTTGTGGACTATTCAGTGTTCTGGTGCTTCTTTTTGTGAAAAGTTCCCCCCTTTGTAGGTCACATTGGCTTATCAGTACATTATTTGATACATTAATGAGAGTTGAAACTTATCAAGCTTTGAAGGCTTCATTTACCACGGATGATCCTAACTAAGCTGTGCCATAAGTCAGAAATCTGACGCACAGTTCACTCCATATCTAGAATTAAATCTTGACGTTAAGATAAATAAAACTAAAACACGCAGAGTTTCTTCTTCTTTTAATGTTGTGGTCCAACTTTTGTAGTTTTACAGTCCAAAATAAAGGTTGTTTACCTTCATTGTCTGCGTTCAGGATGACGCTGTTAAAGAATGTAGCCTGGGAGAGCACCTGTACAACAAAGATTAGACAAACAGACACAACCAAGGTCATTAGAAATCTATAACGATGTGTGCATCAGCGATGCATGACCACATTTTATTGTGCATTTGTCCCTGAAGAGACGTGTTTCAACAATTCACAGATGTTCAGAAACATGAAATCAGCTTTAAGTGGTGGAGAAACAAGTATTTAGATTGATTTTTGTTTCTGTTTGTTAAAGCACGGACGTTGGCTGACGACACAAAACAATACAAAACAACAATGGCAACCCCAACTACACCAACAACAACTCCAGCACCTCAACCTACTCCAGCTGCCAATTTGACTATAGGAAACTATAATCTGTTGGTCAACAAGAAGGTCTGCCTGATGGCTCAGATGGAGCTCCAAATCAGGCTGGAAACACCAAAGGTAAGCTCCATCAGCCACCCACCTCCAAACCAAAGATTGCTGAAAGGTCTTGGTAAATATTTCCAGTCATCAAATGTAATAAAGAGAAGCTTACATTTTACATTTTTCTCCTTCTCAGGCCAATGGAACCTTCATTGTTCAACCATCGCAGACTAAGCCAAGTGGCGAATGCTTGGAAACCAAAGCCAACCTGACGCTTTCGTTCTCACAGGGTTTCATCACCTTAATCTTCCAAAAGGTTTTATTTCCATCACTTGTCACATTCAAACATGCTTTTTTTTAATCCCTTTTGTTTTAGAACTCTAGACTTTGCGAACAATAGATATACAAACTCTAGACTTTCAAATGAGTAGATAGTTGTTTTTTTTTTTTTACCATCACCATAAAAAATATGGTTCTACTTCTCAGGAAATCGGTAAGATCCGTTAGTGTACTTGTAATCTTCACCCTTCTGTATATCTTGACCACCACAATTAGTGCATTTAACCTTTTGAGGCCAAACCAAATACTTGATAGGGTTTGTTTTTCTTGTAGAAACTAGAATTGCAAAATGACCTCCAGAATTGTGCGTTATCTGGGAAGCATATCACTTGGCGACACAGTCTGTATGTTGTGGGAAAAAAAGATTAGAACAGCAGCTTCTGTCACCAAATCAATCATCAGATGATTTTTTCCTTCATTGTTTAGTGCTCTGTTAAATTTTAGTTCCATTAATTTCCTTCTGCTGCTCAGACTTTCCTCATTCTTCCCAGCTCTGCCTCTGTTTTCCACCTATTTAAGCTCCCTGCTTGTCATCATACTTCACTGGTTCCTTCCGTTGCACATAGCTTCTGTTGCTCCATCTCCTTTGTGCAAAACCTGTTTGTCTCCCTGCTCTGTGTTTGAGTCCTCGCCATCATACATATTAAGGTTTTAAAAGTTCTTAAACTTAAGTAAGAACATCTTAAATATAGAATATATAAAGAAAAATAGAGTAAAATAGAAGTTACTAGAACTAGCTGAGGTGATTGCTTGACGACTGCCTTTGAAAGCGGTCCTGATGTTTAGTTTTCCAAAGCAACTTTTTTTTTTTATCTCCTGTAGATAATCAGAAGAAAGTATTTAAATGTCAGTGAGTTCACTTTATCTTGGGCACTTATCTCTTTAACAAGTCCCTGCATTATTATTTCAAATTGAGTTACTTTCCATGGTTCAGCAATTCAATAAGAGTTGGAATAAAGCATATTAGAACATAGGCAGCTATAGTAAAATGGTTTTGAACAAAGGTTAATTTTCTGCACATAAATTCAAAAATTATTTTTAAAAGTTCTTTTAACAGCTATATTGAAATGAACAAAATTAACTTCAAGCATATAAAATTACTCACAAACATTAAAGGATAACATTTCTGTAAATATCTGCAACTAGATTATCTTTAAAATTGTTTAAAATGTTTAAAAAATATTCGTCCTAAATCAGAAATCTAACATTAGATTGGTTAATAGAAAAACATTTTCAATACATTGTTTTAATTATTTTATGGCAAAGGACAGGAGACCAAATTGGAATATCATTTCATGCACAATTAACAGTTTGACTTGTTAGATTTATTCTTTGTATGAAAATGTGAGCATTCTGGGGTTCTGTTCTGGATTCCTGTTTCTCTTCTGCTATTCTGCTCTCTCAAAATCTGTTTTTCCATCAGTTGTCCCACAACCATTTCAACTTCTTGCAATCTATCAAAGCACAATTTTTCCTGCACTAGAGTGATTTTTTTTAACCACACAGTGTAGTGGAAGAAACCAGCAGTGAACATGGGGGACTTGAGAGCTTAAAAACTGAAGCAGGAAATAAGAGGACAAAAACAAAAACAAATGAAAACAAAAAGATCTCAGAAAGAAAACTAAGAGCTCAACGATAGAGATCTACATTTATCAGGTTTGCTGATGCAGATTTATGTAAAGGTCAAAGATATGATCCATTTTTGAGGGATTTTATTTGCTTTTCTCTGTATTTTTTTCCTGATAAATCTAGAACTAGATTTGTTGCATGAAGACTGAAGTGCACATCTATCATCCCTGTCCCCAGTGTTTCTTCATATTCTGATAACCTTTTTTATGATTTTTTTTATTCCAATGAATTACAAGTTTTCTTGCTTTTTCTTTTCGTTTTCATAGATTGATACTGAAGACACCGCCTATGCTGAGTCTGTTTCTCTCAGTCTGACCTACCCCTTCTCAAAGACAGGTGAGTTTAAAGCCCTTGTTCATGCCTATTAGACTTGTTGTGGTTTTCTTCCTTGTTTGTGTGGCTCTCCCACTAATTTGAGCTCAACTCTGTTATCTGTTCTTTTCTTTGTAATGCAGTACAGCAAAATTGCTAAAAAAAAAAAAAAGTCGTCTGATCTCATCACCACTTTTCTGAGAAATAATGTCTCTGTGCAGCTCCTGAGCATTACCTTGTCTCACTTTATTGTCAGGACCCAGTCATTACGTTGCCAAAAACAGTTCGCTGAATCTGTTCGCTGCAAGGATCGGATACTGCTACTCCAGCAAGAAGGAAACTCTCTACATGGGACAGGGGCTGTACCTGGATTTCTCACAGCACAGAATGCAGGCCTTCAACATCTCCAACGGAGAATTTGGCGATCGTAAGTGTCCCTGAGAGAAAGGAAACACAAAAAAAACACTTTCTTCCAACCCATAGGTGTGTTTCTATTTAGATAAATAACTACAGCTTTGCATAACATTTTAGCTGCTGTCTAAAAATGGTGTATCATAGTTAATATCTCCCCAATATTCAAGTACAAATAAAGGAAGCACATAAAACTTTTAATGGGCCTTTAACTACAAGTTAACTGAACAGCTTGTTAAGAATGGTGCAGCTTTGGAAAATTAGGTTTATAAGTTTGAAATATCTGCCATATATTCTTTATGTATATCCAATAAACCTGAGCTGAACTTAGCATTAGCAATATTGATATATCCATTGTTAAACTTCACTACTTCACTATGCACTATTGCTGTGAGGCAATAGTGCAGTGGGTTGCACTATTGCCTCACGGCAAGAAGGTTCTGGGTTTGATTCCTGGCCCACAGTTTGTTTGCATGTTCTCTTCATGCATCCATCAGATGTCCGACGCAAACTTAAGGTTTATGGGAATTAAATAAATGCCATTAAAACATACATGTCTAAATTTGTAAATGGAAGTCAATATACGTATTACGTAATTAAATTAAATGCTTCATTTGTTTTCACCTTATGCATACATGTGACATTAGATGTTTCATCTGTGAGAATACAAGTTTGGAAGTAACAAGTACAATTTATAAATTTAGAAGTAAGAGTCACAATTTTTAAGTGTTATCTAGAACCTGATAAAGATGTTACATTCCTGACCAGGTGGGGGCAGTAAAGCACCTGGTTGTTTACCATTAAACAAGAATGGCAAGAGTACTATGGAAGCTGAACTATTTCTGCAGAATAACTCAGTCCATCGTTCATCCATCTTCAAGTGTGTCACTCTGTAGGACACGCCCCCTCCTCATTTGCATAATGAGGCAGAAATGCAGACAGAAATGTAAAAAGGGCAGGCAGAAATAAATAGCGGCAAATAAATAACTAGGGTAAAAAAATACAAAGGAAGATAATAAATACTTAAAAATATAAGTAATTAAAAAATAAAGTTGAAGATTATAAAGGACAAAAAATAAATAAGGTAAATATTACAAAGGCAAACAAATAAAGAAGCTAATTGAAAGAGTTATATACATCTACACTCACCGGCCACTTTATTAGGTACCCCATGCTAGTAACGGGTTGGACCCCCTTTTGCCTTCAGAACTGCCTCAATTCTTGGTGGCAGAGATTCAACAAGGTGCTGGAAGCATTCCTCAGGGAGTTTGGTCCATATTGACATGATGGCATCACACAGTTGCCGCAGATTTGTC
>NW_015152948.1:13255-17189 GCF_000732505.1 Cyprinodon variegatus | reverse complement strand
GTTCAAAGTCACTCAAATCACCTTTCTTCCCCATACTGATGCTCGCTTTGAACTGCAGGAGATTGTCTTGACCATGTCTACATGCTTAAATGCACTGAGTTGGCGCCATGTGATTGGCTGCTTAGAAATTAAGTGCTAACGAGCAGTTGGACAGGTGTACCTAATAAAGTGGCCGTGAGTGTATGTCTCACTGTATAATTTAATTTCTACTTAAATTTATTTGTTTATTGTATTTTTGGTGGCAATTAATTGTATGCCTATTTATTTACTGAGCATTTATTTATTTCTATATTTATTTTTAAATATGGCAGAGTTGGTCCTCCATATATGTGAAGTTGGTGGATGTAAATCCAGCTCTTCAGAAGTTAATCCTGTATTCCTTTTAACAGGCTTATGCTAATGCTAACATAGTTTAAACATGAGCTGTAGCAGATAGATAAATGTCATCATTATTGCTAATGCCAAGTTAGCATGAGTGGTTGAAGGTAGATGGCTATTATGAATATTGCTATTCCTTATTTAGCATAAGTGATAGATGGATATTATCAATATTGCTAATACTGAATTAGCATGAGCACGAGTGGTAAAAGATAGATGGATATTTTCCTTATTTTTAATTCTAAGTTAGCATGAGCATAAGCATAAGAAACCAGCTGGCAAACAGTATGGAATGAGAGCAGGTGCAACCACCTGGCCAGGATTAGTTAAACTCAGCTCACATTTAAAAATTCCCCAACAAATTACGGACGAGTAAAGGTATCTTTAAATGAGTCGGCCAGTTGGCAAGTTGTCTTTTTCATGTTATATCTTAATATGAATTGCAAAGTTAAATTTTTTACTTGAAATGGCTAAGTTTTTGTTCCTTTTTTTTGTGTCATCCAGCCGGCCTACCTGGTCCTGCTATCATAGCACTGGTAATCCTTTGGCTGTTGCTCGCCGGCATCATGCGGGCAGTCTGCCTCCGGGCTTGCGGAGTAAGGAGATGGGGCTACCTGTCACTCTAAGGACCAGTTGATTTTATTTCTTAAAGAAGTGACCTTCTGGATAAGGGAGTGGAGAGTCTTGGGTAAAAAAAAACATCTGTGAGGCGCCTCCTGCCACATTTAACTCATGTTGCAGTTTTTCTAAAGTTTGCCATTAATAATGTTTAAACCATACCTATAAACCCTAATATGAATACAGAGGTTAAAAAAACTGACACGGTAATTAAAGAAACTGACTAAAATGATAATTATTACATTTACTTCAGCATTACTCTTTCAGTGAAATCATCAGGGTACGGATTATTCTTTCATTTTCATTGAAAAGGTTTGAGCAGCAGGTTCTACAGAGATTTACCTGCCTGACCTCTTAAATCGTTTGTGATTTTTTTTTTTTTTTTTTTTTTTACCACTTTCTGTTTGTAATCATCTGTCACATAGAAGATTAGAGGGTTGCTTAACATATACGATGTAGTAATCAACTCAAATTGGGAACTAAGGGGATTATTTTAACATGAAATGCACTGATTGCTGTTTATTTGTCTTCCTTTGACTACATGTTTTTAACTGTCCTAAATCAGCGATTAATTTGAAAGAGCAAATCCAGCTCTGTGTATGTCTGTTTCTTTTAAAGTAGTGATTCATAAAGTGAAAAAAAATGTTTTCAGAGATGACTCAAAGTTAGTGATGGAGATCAGACCACACTGTAACGATGCCGCATGTTGTTTAAAGTGTGAAGTTGTGAAGAACTGAGACAAACACAAAATCTTGCAAGGATAGACTGAGATTTATTTTTACGTCTGCACACAGAGAAGCAACACATCCAGTAGAACTGTCACTGAGGTTCTTAAAATCAGTCAGTGGAATGTTAAAGGGATCAATGGTCCAGTAAAAAGGGGTAGAGTTTTTTCCCATTTGAAACATCTTAAAACGGAAATTGCTTTTTTACAGGAGACGCATTTGATCGCTAAGGATCACCATAGGTTGAAGGCTTCATAGGTTGGCCAAAGTTTCCATTCCAATTTTAGTAGCAAAGCAAGGGTTACAGCGATTTTGATACATAAAAAAATACAGCTTTACCCAACAAACCATCAAGGCCGGTTTGTTATAGTCTCAGGCCCTTTCATTAATGTACCTGTTGTTCTTGTTAATCTCTATGCACCCAATTGGGACGATGAGGCATTTATTAGGAAAGTAATCTCACTTTTACCAGATTTAACTTCCCACCACTTAATCTGAGGAGGGGACCTTAACTGTACTATAAATCCTTTGCTAGACAAATCCCCACGACAGGATTCTCCTTCTAAAGTTGCTAAAGCAATTTCAACGTTTATGGATCAAATAGGAGGTTTGGATCCATGGCGCTTTATCTATCCTGATAAAAAAACTATTTTCTTTTTACTCTCATGTCCACAAAACATTCTCAAGAATTGATTACTTTTACATTGATAATAAGTGCTACTCGACCTTTCATTTTCACTTCAAAAGACACGCCCCCCATGGAGGCTGAATTGCACATTGCTTAACAAGGATGACTTTTGCTAAACAATCTCCAAAGTAATCGATGATTTTCTTATCTCCAACAAGTCTGATCTCATATCCCCATCTCTACTGTGGGAGACATTAAAGGTGGTAGTCTGAGGAGAGATTATTTCCTATTCTGCAAGAGTAAATAAACTCAAAAAACAAAAACAGGAACAACTCATGGAAAGCATAACAGAATTGGACAGAAAATTATCAACATCTGAATTAGAGACAAACCCTTCAAATGGAATATAACTTGCTGTCAACACAAGAAACTGAAAAATTACTGCTACAATCACGTGGATTTCTTTTCGGACACAGTGAGAAGGCAGGACGCCATCTGTCACGCCTAATAAAAAACCAATCTGTATCCCAGCAAATTAAACAGATAAGAACCCCTTCAGGTGAACTTACAGTAGCGCCATTTGTCATAAATGAAACCTTTAAAACATTTTACTCTGAACTATACACGTCACAATCCCCACCTGACAAAACAAACATGATGAGCTTTCTGGATAACCTAAATTTTCCACCCATTTCTGCTATCCAGAAGAGTGAAATGGATCGACCCTTAGAATTTCGTGAAATAGCAAACTCAATTAAACTAATGCAAAGTGACAAGGCCCCTGGCCCTGATGGTTACCCTATAGAGTTTTTTTTTTTAAATTTGCTAATAAATTAATTCTTCTTCTCTGAGACATGTTCAATGACTCTCTGGACAGGGGAGCTCTGCCCCAAACTCTCACCGAGGCATCAATAACCTTATTACTAAAGCCGGGTAAAGAAGATTCCGAGTGTAGTTCTTACCGTCCTATCTCCCTTTTAAACGCTGATTATAAGATTTTAGCTAAGGCACTGGCCTTACATCTTGAATCAGTTATGCCGAGCATCATCTCACCTGACCAAACCGGTTTTATGAAAAACAGACACTCTTTTTCCAACGTCCGCCGCCTCCTCGACCTTCTTTTCTCTCCCACATCCAGGGAGACACCAGAAGTGGTGGTCTCCCTGGATGCGGAGAAGGCTTTCGATAGGGTGGAGTGGAGTTATTTATTAGAGGTCTTAAAGAGGTTTTGCATTGGGTCTAGGTATATATCTTGGATTTCATTCTTATACTCTTCCCTAAAGCATCCATAAGCACTAATGGGATGAAATCCCAATATTTCACACTCAACCGAAGAACCCGCCAAGGGTGCCCCCTGAGTCTGTAGAAGCAAATTGTGTTGCCTTAGGTTATCGTGACCTTAAGCTCACAATAATTGATAACACAGAGCAAGCAGGTTGGAAGCCACGTACATATTTTGGCAATAACAAGGTGTTCACAGGCTGGAAGCCACGTACACATCTTGGCAGTAACAGTGTGTTCACAGGCTGGAAGTCAAGTACAAGTCTTGAAAAACAGGGTCTTTAAGGCCCACTCGCACGCAATC
>NW_015152948.1:11292-13173 GCF_000732505.1 Cyprinodon variegatus | reverse complement strand
ACAGTGCGATGTGGAAACTATATAAACGCCCAGATTTGAATGAGAGTTGAGAAAAGCTAGATGTGTTCTGTTGTTTGTGTGGCAATCGAACCTTTAACTATCGCACTTAAATCGGCCAGTTTTAATAAAGGAATCTACAGATGTGGTTTGGAACATACACTTTCCTTGTATGCAGACGATTTACTATTGTTTATTTCTGATCCAGTAACCACCATCCCCAAAATAACTGAATTGCTAAACCGCTTTGGAGCATTTTCCGGCTACAAGTCGAACTTCTCAACAAGCGAATGTTTTCCTGTAAATAACTTAGCCCTCGGGATCCCTGATATGTGTTTTTCATATAAAGTGTCTAAAAGCAGCTTTAAATATTTAGGAGTGCATATCTGCCGCAAGATGTCAGATCTCTACAAGAACAACTTTTAACCCCTAATTGAAAAGTTTAAATCAGATCTGGAAAGATGGTGTAATTTCCACATAACTATAGCGGGAAGGGTAAACTGCATCAAAATGAACGTGCTTCCACGTTTTCTCTATCTTTTCCAATGCTTGCCGATCTTTTTACCTAATTCCTTTTATTTTATTTTCCTTTTATATGGAAAGACAAGACTGCCAGAATAAGGAGAGAGCTTTTACAAAGGCATAAGTCCGTTGGTGGTTTGTCACTCCCTGATCTAAGACTCTACTATTGGGCAGCCAACATAAACAAAATGACTCTCTGGATACACGAACTTTAATTAATCTGGTGTAAACTAGAAGCTAAATCCTGTTCTATGTCACTTCTAGCTCTACTTACACAAATATTGCCCTTTCAACCATCCCAACATACATGTAACCCAATTGTCGTCTCCACCCTTAAAATTTGGCTCCAATTCAGACGTACTTTTGGACTCATAGGACTGTCCAATTACAGCCCCATACATAACAGCCATCTATTCCTCCCTCCTAGCATTGCTTTTTTCTATGGCAGAGATCTGGCCTTGTTAGGCTAAGTGATCTATATATTAACAATGTAATCGCTAGCTTCAACGAATTATGTGGAAAATTCAACCTCCCCAAATCTCACCTATTCCAATACTTCCAGATTCGTAACTTTATTAAATCCAATAGAACCTGTTTCCCCAATACCCCACCTAACTCAGTAATTCACTCAATTTTGGACATTCCCACAAATCAGAAAGGCCTTATCTCCAAAATATACACCTTAATATCCCATCTCAAAGAGACATCTCTTGATAAAATCAAGAAAGACTGGAAACAAGAACTTGGTAGGGTTATTGATGACGGCGTCTGGGACTCAGCATTAACTCGTGTAAATAATAGTTCATCTTGCTCCAGGCTTAATCTCATACAATTTAAGGTTGTCCATCGTATTTATTTTACCGATTTTAAACTTTTTAAAATTTATCCCAATGTCGCAGACGCATGCAATAGATGTCACGTGTCACCAGCAAACATGACTCACATGTTTTGGTCCTGTCCCCGTCTGCAAGATTACTGGACGGCTGTTTTCAAACATCTTGCAGAAGCACTAAATGTGAAATTGGATTAACAGACCATCAAACAATTAAGAAAAGGTTTAAGGATCATAGGCGGATCTACTGGGGTGGCATAGGGTGGCAACTGCCACCCTAAATGACAGCCTTGCCACCCCAGTTAGCTGTAGGGGTGGCGAGGCTTATAAATTATGGATCATTTGAGAATTACGACCGCTAATTTCTAATGTCGGACTGCAGTGAATGCAGCACGAGATGACGCGAGAGCGACTGAGACTGACTGTTTTGAAAACCGAGTGCGGCAAAGCGAGGGAGCCAGGGGTGATGGAGAGAGGAGACACGGGATGAAAAAGGTGAAAACTGATTAACTATCTATCGAGAAATGAAA
>NW_015152948.1:6948-7567 GCF_000732505.1 Cyprinodon variegatus | reverse complement strand
ATTCTTTTTTTTTTGTTTTAATTGTCAAAAAAGTTTATTTGATATGTGTTTAACTGACTTTATTATTCCCCCACTCATAGGCGGATCTACTGGGGTGGCATAGGGTGGCAACTGCCACCCTAAATGACAGCCTTGCCACGCCAGTTGCTGGTAGGGGTGGCGAGGCTTATAAATTATGGATCATTTGAGAATTACGACCGCTAATTTCTAATGTCGGACTGCAGTGAATGCAGCACGAGATGACGCGAGAGCGACTGAGACTGATAGTTTTGAAAACCGAGTGGGGCAAAGCGAGGCATCCAGGGGTGATGGGAGACACGGGATGAAACAGGTACAAACTGATTAACTATCTATAGAGAAATGAAATCATAATGAAAGCACAATGTTGCTAGCATAGCTGCAAGGCTGATTTACAGATGATAAAAATCAGGTTGCAGAACGTTATTTCTCTATCTATGATGTTAGTTAGGCCTGACGTCTCAGGCTCATAGAGACATATTTGCGGTCAACTATGACAGAAAAGAGACGATCAAGTTTGATTGTACTCAAATCAAAACGCTCAAAGGGATTGGATCTAAATAAAGTTGTGAAGCGTTTTGCTGAGCAACATGGAAATCAC
>NW_015152948.1:0-3640 GCF_000732505.1 Cyprinodon variegatus | reverse complement strand
ATTGAACCTTTTTTGGTGGGAGGAGAACTCTGTTAAAGTAATCTTGAAGGTTATTAGAAAGTGGTCAGAGGGTTGTGAGGAAATACTGTTATTTCTTCACATTTATGCCGTATGTCAGCACAAGATCCAAAGTATGAAGATGAGAATGTGTGGGACTATTCACATTTTGAACAAAGCCAATAGTGTCTAAGATAGCATTAAAGGCTGCTCTAATGTGTCTAAGTCTAAGTCATGGAGCGCATATGGAAAACTGGACTGAAGCTCAATGAATTAAAGAGTTTGGCGTTAAAGAAATTATGTTTCTCAGAGACAAACTATGTGCCTAAGGTGTTCAACCAGATTGAAATAAAATTCAAGCCATCTTGAAGATGCCAACGCCTGCCGACAAAACGGGTGTCCTGCGCATCATGGAAATGATTGTTTTTATAGGAAAATTCATTCACACTTTGAGTGTAAAGATTCCAGTTCCAGCGGACAGAAGAGTGGAACAAACGGAAAAAAATTTGACTACGAAACCAGTGCTTACCTTCTACGATCCAACTAAGACTATTAAACTGTCTACAGACGCCTTCAAAGATGCCCTTGGAGCAGTTCTTCCTCACTTGAGAATGAAGGAAGCCAGTTGCCAATGGGTCCAGAGCCATAACAAAAGCTGGATGCAAAGATGCTCAAATAAAAAAAAAAAGAATGTTTGGGGCTGGGTTATGGACTAGAGCGGTTTCATAACTATGTGTATGTTTTTGCCATCTTTTTTAGTTGAAACAGATTATTGACCCTTGGTTGCCATTAAACATAATCATGTGAACAAAATGTCACTCAGAGGCTTATGATGAAGATGTAGAGGGATGGCTTTACACTGATCTACACTCCAGGGTAACAAATGATTCTTGCTGATGCTCTGTCTAGAGCCCCTACAGATAAAACGGTGAGTTCAACTGAAGAGGATATTCAGTGTCATGTGATTATGGAGTTCTACTGTAAGGTGCCTCGACAAGGTCAATGACCAGCGTACCGGACCTGGAACAACCAGAGCATGCATATTGCTTTAGGTTAATAGAATATATTAATTAGGCTATGTATGCTTCCAAAAAAAATAAAAAATCCACCATCCAACTTCTTTGTTTTTACAACTCGACTACCGGTCATAACACATGCTAAATTAATCTTTGCAAGGCATGGCATCCCACATATTGTGAGTGACAATGGACCATGTTTTAGTAGCAGAGAATGGCAAAAGTTTGTACAACAGTATGATTTTAAGCATGTAATATAAAGTCCTCATTATGCACAAAGGAAATGGAGCAAGGAATTCATTAGTGATGGGTTAAGGAGGCATCTTAAAGCCAAACTGTATTGAAACTGTCTCACAGAATATTGACACCTGCTGGACATTTAGAGATACTACAAGCAACATATTGAACAGACTAAACTGAATTAATTTGATGACCTAATACACTGATATCATTGGAGTTATTATAGGTTTTATTGTATTATTTCATATTTATGTTTAAATTGAAAATATTTTTGATTATTCTAGATGCAGACAATAAATAATGTAAACATATAATAAGTTGAAAATTCAGAGGAAAATGTTGTTAGGATATTTATCAATGAAGATGCGTGAGTTTATCACACCTTGGTATTAGCTGCCTGTTGTGTGTCAGAACTGATGTTGTAATCTAATTAGGACGGTTCCTCTGTATGGATATACAGTTATAATCTTAATTTTGTACGTGGCAAAGATTTGGAAATTGAATGAGATGCTTGTGGACTAGGATTTTGAATCATAATTTTAAAACAATAAGTACAGTATAAACAGTAATAAAACTAAGAGTAAATTTGAAATGAACATTAATTCAGACAAGCTGAGTGATAACTGAGAGGAAAAGTTTGACACAACGAAAAAATTTGAATAAAAACACAACGGCTAAAATGTTCCTATTCCTTTTAAGCTGCTCCAAAATTCTTGATAATTTTAATGATAAACCGCAAAAGATGAGACATTTTTAACAGATGCATCATGTTGACAATTATGTTTTTAAAGAGAGTTTAGTGAGTCCGTCAGTTAGAAGCATTTTCTGTATCGGTCAAATGACTTTCTGGAAACCTCACGCGCACCCATACAGTGTTTTGCTCTATGGGCTCCACGCATTCACTGACGCATTGGTGTTGCTGGACCCATCATTAGAGCTCATATTCTTAAGCAACTTCTGAAGAAAGCTTAAGATAGTAACACTGACCCGTATTTAGCTTCATTAAGCTACAGATTATCATCGTCGCATTTGGATTTTCACCTGCTGAACCTTTCGATTAGTGTTGCGCCGATGCCTTGGCCCCGATACCGATACCTGGCTGTGCAGTATAGGCAAATAGCAATACCATCTGTTTGAAATTGATGTGTGTGTAAATATGTAGAACTGCAGACTACTTGGATGTAAAATAATTGCCATCATGGCTTCATGTCAAGCTGCTGCCTTCCTTTGTGAAGCAGGAAAAAGACTAAAACAAAGCGAATCCAGCAGAACTATTTTATTGGAATGGGTGACAATAGTTGAAGAAAATTTTGGCTCTCAAAATGGTATCGGTGCCCTATTTGTTGNTTGAGATATCAAAAAAGTACTCCAGAGTGTTGTTCAGCATGGGGGGGAGTAGAAAATGAAGGCTAATCATGTTTTGGGTGTACTATTCCTTTAAGTTCAGATTGGACACAGGTGCTGAGGTGAATCTCATAAGCATGTCAGGTATAAAAGAAATGCAGTTAAACCCTCATGAAGAAGTAAAGTCAGGTCTAAGAGACTATAATGGACAATCAATTGAGTGCATTGGAACATGTCAGCAGAATGTGAAATTTAAGAGCCAAAGTTAACGGTTTATTTGTTGTTTATTATTTTGGTGGCACAGTTTGTTCAGATCTTCCCACAGCTGGGGTGATTGCTTAGGGGGTGTGGTCCCAACATGGAGTTGGGTGAGGAGTTTTCTGTCAAACTTTTCTGTTGATCATCGTCATTGTTGTCATTGTCAATAAAAGCACTGACTGTGATTGGTCTTTCAAGCTGTGGAATCATCTGATGCTATGTTTGATGCATGTGAAAAAGTGACAATGAGTGAAAGAGAAGAAGCTGAATATGAGCCAGAAGAAAAAAAGATCTAAAACTTTGCAGAAAGAGCGACAATGTCAAGTGAACAAAATCAAAGGGTTAACTTGTGATATTAAAGAACTGGTGAAAAATGATGACAATAGAAAAGCTGTGCAACTTAAATTGGAAAAGCTTAATAATCTATACGAAAATGCAAACGCAGTTCATGATTCATTCATTTTATTGCTTCCCAAAGATGAGCAAGACACTTATATTGACTGGTTTGGACGAATAACAAAATGTAATGCTGATTTTGTTGAAGATGTGAAACTGGCTTTTTGAAACTGGAAGACCTTTTGTGACAACAGCTAATGAAGCTGTGAATGTTCCTACTACTGGTACATCAGATGTACTCATTTCTTCTAAAAATGTATCTTCAAAGGAGACAGTTTACTCCATAAATGATGAGCAAAAAAAGCTATGGCTGGGTATGTTTGGCAACTGTATTAAAAAGAAATCTAGGATTATTCTTATTCTCCTCTATTAATGAGGAGAAGTATGCT
>NW_015152947.1:19017-24361 GCF_000732505.1 Cyprinodon variegatus | reverse complement strand
CGTCAATATTGCATTTTCTAAAAATAAAAAAACAGAAATACATAAAAAAGTTCAATCGCCTTGTGATAGTTACTGCTCTGAGCATGCGCAAATATAGCGTATAGCAGCGTATAGCCTACGGTACATATGCATATACCATAAGTATATTGAGAAGGTAAATAGTTTTTAAGGGTGAGGTTAAAACAAAAGATTCACCCTTAAAAGCAGGGAAAGCTTTAAAACAGGAATTGCAGGTTTGCTGAAAGATCTTGTGGCTGGAAAAACAAACTGTTCAGCTACAATTAAGTGTGGGAATTTAGTGAGATACAAGAAATGGCCACTTAAAGAAAGTTTAGCATGAGAAATGAAACCTGAAATGAGACTTTGGACCAAACATGAATCTAACAATGAACAAACTACCACAATAGAGATACTGTGTGTTTAATTAGCAAAAGGAAGGAACCAGGTTGTTTTTTCTTTGTGATTTTAATGTAAAACTCAGTTTCAAAAGATGCATCTGCAGTCTAATTTTTATTTTCATCATGATCTAAAATCTCCACATCCAACAACAAAATATTTTATTTAGATTTAGCCAGGTTTCCTGTTAATGGTTACTGATTATTCATAAGAGAAGGCAACATTATACTTCACGCAGATGCAGCTTATCATTTGCCATAAGCATTGCTCTTATGTTTTAAAAGTCTATAAAAATTTTAAGAATTTCTAAAACACCCCGTTTTTGAGCTAAATCTGCCCTTTCTCTGTCTTGTGACCCTTTCTTTCCTTCTCTACAGCAGGTGCTTCTTGATAAAGTAGATTACCATGAATTACTTACTGAATAACTGTATGTAGTTACATTACACATGGAATTAAATATTTCAAATGTGTATTGCGCCTATTTATGTTGGTTGCAGTTGTAAAGCTCATGAAAACCCAGAAATCACGTCCCTATTACACACACACAAAAAAAATCCAATAAAAAATATCCAATGAGAACTCTAGCTATTTCTTATCTGCCATTTCTTAAGAGTATCATTTAATGTGGAAAATGATGATGGGGAGGAATAATAATTAAAGTTTTGTCATAAAAAACTGCAGCCAGATTTTGCTATTTTCTTTGTCTAAAGTAATTTTGCATTCCAGAGTCACCAGGCTATCACCTGAAGTTATTCATGCCAACCTGTCCCCATTGGATGAGTAGGACATTAGGACTGCACAATAACTAAATGGTCATATTGGTGAATATTGCAATAACAGTACGACTTGTACTAAATAAACACATAAAGAAAAAGTGTCCATATGTTATTGCTTTGGGTTTATTACAAACAGAAAGTATATATTTAGTATTAAACCCACAGCTGTTGGAGAAAAATAACTTTATATTCCAACTTTAACTGGAACAAAGTTGCTTCTGATTGATTAGTGCTTTGTTGACATTAAAACTTAGCTTTACAAAGGTGCAATGTGTCCTTAATTAAACTTGCTCTCCAAAATTGCCAACTATAGTTTTAATGACAGAGAAGATATATATTTTTTTCTTTTTAATCAGATATTTTAAAACTTCTTTTCAATAATTGCAATGGACATTTATACTGTCATAATCCTATAAAAAGTCTCTGAAACCTGTAACCTTCAGAAATAACTTTAGGTGGTCACACTTGTAAATCTAATTTGTTTTCAATGAAAAAAAAATCCATCTGCATCTGTTCTGTTTGATGCTTCAGGGTTATTTTTTGGGGAAAACTAGAGACAAACATTATAAAGACAAAAAAAAAAAACAATAAGACAGGTCAGGGGGAAGTTCTGGTTCAGTCTAAAGTGGGATTAGGTTCTAAAACATGTACCGAGCTTAGAACATTCTACTAAGCATCATTTGTAAAATGTCAACCAACTTCAGACCTACAAAAACATGGGGATCGTCCTTAACTGACCAGACACGAGATCTAGGAATGTCATGAGACAACCTTTTTTTTTTTTATTTCTGATATGAAACTAATATAGCAGCTTTGAGATTTGATCAAAACCCATACTGACCTGATATAATGTCAACAAGAGAGGAGCAGAAAAGTCACCTGCTTTAGCTTTGGAGATTGGTGAAGGAGGTCACTCAGTGATTTGCCTACCTCCTCTGCAATCTATTTGCACATAGGCAACTCTCTATCAGTTGCCAGGTCCAAAATCACATTTGCAAGCTGCAGTCACGCATTACCAGTGACAGCCTGTCATTAATCAAATCAGTAGCTTGATTACAAGGAATAGGGCAAGGAAGTAGGCAAGGCTGGGTGATGCTCATACAGTGTCAGATCTGCACTGCTTGCATGAAACTTTCAGAAACAGAGGGAAGAGGGTGAAAGGGTGCCTGTTTTCATTCTGGGATTTTCAGAAACCAACAAACTGATACAATAATCACAGTTTGAGCTACAAAAGACATCTGGCTGCAACTGTATAGCATAGACTTAGCCATAGACAACTTTTATTGTCATTTTGTATACACAGAGTGTATACAAACAAAATTTTGTCTTGTACGGCTCTCATGACCTTTCCATTTCTTAAAGTGTAGCAGTGATCAAATGTAAACAGTGTGGGAGAAAAAAAAGACATGGTACAAAGAATTGCATTTATATGGAAGTTCAGAGCATTAAAATAATTATGGTGCAATTAAGCTGTGTTTTGGTTTGCTGTTGTCAGTTTGATGCGGAGTCTGTGACATGATTTAGTGCAGGGGTCTTCAACGTTTTCCAGGCCAAGGACCCCCAAAGTAAAAGCGTGATGGAGCAGGGACCCCTAATTATTAATTTTTTTATTAATTGTGTTATATCAAACTGGTCGTATAGTCGCTGTATTACAGATGGAGTAATGTAACGAAAGTAATTCCTCCCTGGGATTATTAAAGTATTTCTCTAACTCCTGGTTGATGGGACAGGTGTTGTTAATGAAATGGTGCCCAGCTTGAAAGAGCTCCTGTGTGTCGCTGAATGTATGCATTGATGACTGAAAGAGATCTTCTGCCTCCATTTATCCGTTTACTACAGTGTGTTTAATTATTAGTTATTGTGTATTTAAAGACATTTAGTGGAAAAATTGCAGGGGGGAATATAAAAAAAAAAGAGTCTAATCAACCAAACCTTTTGGGACCCCCATGCAGTACCTCCATGGACCCCCTAGGGGTCGCGGACCCCCTGTTGAAGACCTTTGATTTAGTGTTTTTTACAACAGTTCGGCAGTCTGATGATGGTGGAGAAGTACCTGTTTCGGAACCTGGAGGAAGGAGGAGCCCTGATTATCTTTTCTGCTGTTCTAACCACTCTTCTCTCCTTCTTCCAATGTGCAGCGCTGCAGCCTCCACACCACACAGTGAAACAGCTGGTCAGCATTCTCTCTATGGTGCTTCTGTAGAAGGTCATGAGGATGGGCTCACTTCATCCTGATAGGAGTCACTGCAACAGGCAGGTAGTCATTGAGTGAAGTAACCTGAGGCTTTTTTGGAACCAGAATGATGGTGGCACACCTAAAGCATGCTGGAACTATGGATTGTGTTGTAGTCAGTAATCACCTGTATGCCTTGCCACACTGGAAAATAATTATATCTAGATAATTCATTTTGTTGAAATAAGTGCATTGTTTCTTGGTTTGAGGAGATAAAAGAGACATTTTGCCAATGGAACAAGACAATTTACATTTAAAATAAGAAAACTTAATTACATTGTCTTATTTCAAGGGCATATTATCTAATTATCTTATCTTAAGGGTAAAAATACTCATTCCATTGGCAAACTATCTCATTTACCTACTCAAATTAAGGGTAAATACACTTCATTTTAGAAATTTTTACCTATTTCTAGATCGTTTTTCCAGTGCATACCTCCTGATGGTGCTGACATAATGGAATAGATCCTCGACCTTCCTGCTGTGGTTCTGCTTCGCTGATCCAAAGGCACCGTTTAAGTTGGCAAGCGCAGTCCTCAATGCCTCTTGGTCACTAGACTTTAAAGCTGAGTTCCATGCTTTTAGCAATTTCCAAACCATCCCATTTTTTATTTATTTATTTATTTCATTATTTTTATTTTGTTTTTCATTGTGTGCGATACATGTACACTTGCACCTTAATCCTTATTTATCTTGATATACTGTATATACCTGGATTTACTGTATATATATTGTTTATTCTTAATGCACCTTTTTCCTCCTTGTTTGCACCTTCTTTAATTACTATGCCAATATGTGACGAGTGAATTTCTCAGATCAATAAAGCTCAATCAATCTATTCATTCATAAGGGGTTGTTGGTTGGCTCAGATAGTGATGTTCTTTGTGATGCTAATGCCTTTATGCATTTGTTGATGTAGGCTGACACAGTAATGGTTTTACTATTTGTTTATAAAAATATACTTAATTGGCTTTTATGCTGTTCCTAGTACAGTATATTTCACCTAACAATACTATGAACACAGTTCCCATACTGCTTATAGATTTTATATTATATATTTAATGTACCATGGCATCTGTGATTTTACAGCTTTAAACCATGTTAAATAAAAATCTGAAAGAAATAAGGGTGTGACAACCGACAGATTGGTACAAATTTACCACAAATAAAAACTTTTTTTTTTTGCATGACCCAATGCATAGCAACGGCACATCACTAGTCTCTGGTTGATAATCTTGCTCATACTTTCAGTTGCAGCTACAGTCTGTTACTCACATAATGGCTTCCTTTTTTTTTTTATTACATCAGATTCAGGTTCAAATCTCAGACAAAGTCAGGTGTCAAGTCTTAAGAGAGCGAGTTCTTTTACAGTCTGAAGTCTTTTATTTTTCCAACTTAAAGGTATAATGTAGGATTTTTGCAAATATTTGAAACAACCTACCTTCTCCAGTTGCAAATGATAAAAAATGCAAATGTACAACCCAATACCTGTTCCTGAGAGAAAACGCAGGAGCAGAAAACGCCTATAAATCACATGCGAGAACATGAACAAGCTAATTTCTCCTCGTGCATACTCTGTTTAAAAATGACTGTTTAAATCGCTCATACAAGCTTATATTCTAAAAGAAGACTTGCTATTTTTCCACCATGTCGGCCTGACCACTGGTAAGTAAAAATGGGGACAAGCACATAGGATGGCCTTGCTGGGCCTTGCCCAGGCTACACCACTCGGAATATTTATCACTCAATAATATTTATGAATATCTATCTGCAAAAATGCTTCAAAATAATTGCTATGTTAGCAAGTTGCAATGATGTCAACTTTTACATTAACATAAAGTTTCAAAATATTTACAGCATGTGTTTTCTCTAGGACTATTGAGACAGCCTTACTGCGTTCACACCGGACGCAGCTGGCGCGACAAAAGCAGCGAGTTTA
>NW_015152947.1:14961-17101 GCF_000732505.1 Cyprinodon variegatus | reverse complement strand
CTGAGCGGCTCCGACAGAAAAAATATTGAAGGCAGGATAATAATCTGAATGAACTGATTTTCTCACTTAAAAACATATTAAAACTACTTTATTCCCACTGATCACAGCAAATATAGCTGCAAGGCAGAGAAAGGATAGTGAAGCTCCGCCCAACGCGCGTCAGACACACTTTTGCACCGCGCAGCCAGAGCAGCAAAGCTGCTTCAGCCGTGTCAGAACTAACTGGTACAAGCAGCAAAAATGAAGCAGCAGACGCGATTTTGCTGCGTCCGGTGTGAACGTAGCATTACTAGAAAGTCATAACAGATTGAGAGACGTGTAAACAGAAACAAGCTGCTGAAATATTGTTTTTTGCTAAGAGATTGATGAGCTTAATAAACCATTCAGGTATTTATTTCTAAAATCTTTAGATATCCTTTTCAGACAGATACACCAAATATGGTTTCCATCAGCTGCAATTTTCAATGTTGCTGAAGACCTTTGAGCTCCTCATCCTCTTTGGACTTGAGAGGCATATTGTAACTTACAGGAACTAGACCCAGAATTCAAACCAGCACAGGTCAGTGACATTTAAAACAAGCTTTATTTATAAAGCACACAAGTGCGTGAGGTCGGGACATGCAGCTCGCCCTTATAACAGGAAATCCCCTGCGGCAGAGATAACAGGTTAGTGATCAGCTGATGGTAACGGGCTAGTGTGTGAGAACCTGGATCACCAACCTGATAGCGGGACTTCAGAGCCTGGGGAACTGACTTAGATATCAGCGAACTGGTCTGGTTCTGGGATCTGACTTTGGACCGGGCTTTGTGGAAGAAACTGTTGGGCCACCAACAGGCAGGCAGATACTCCGTTCAGGGTTATCCAGAGGGATACGGGTCCATACCCTGAGAGGCAGATTTCCAGTGGCAGTACAGATAGGGTGATTCAAGAAGGAAGGTACAGGTCTGGTCCAGGTCTGATAATAGACAGGCTAAAAGATTTCACACAGGTTAGGCAGAATCCAGTACTCACAGGCAGGAAAGGTCAGGTAAACGGAAAGGCAACACTAGGTCAGGCAGGTGCAAGGACAGATCTGTTGGAGTCGCCAGGCTCGGTAACTAGAGGCAGAATCTGGTCACAGGGTTTGTACGGGTGCTGGAAATCCTTGAAAATGCTTGAATTTTGACGTTGTGTTTTCAAGGTCTGAAAAGTGCTTATATTTTGGATGAAATGCTTGAAAATGCTTGAAATTGTAACTATTTCTTTCGCAACAAATACCTATCTAACTGCATCGTGTGTTTATTAAATGGAGAAATAAAACGTTGGAGAGCCCGAAAATGAAACCTGCTCGCTTATGTGTGACTGCAATCTGCCAGTCTATTTCCATGTGTGACTCCGCCCACATGAAACCACTACTGCACCGTGCCGGGAGGTTGTCGTTTCAATGAACGTTGGCTGGAAGATGAAAAATACAAATTACCGGTATGGATTAAACGGGGACAAACCCCACCAGTTGCTGTCTACAAAAAAGATGAGCAGCTTTTCACAATGGGCGAGTCTGCGCTCTCGAGTCACATGAAGGGTAAGTTATAGTGACTGAGAGTACGGTGTGATAATGTAATGTTAGGATTGCAGTGTTTCCCGCAGCACTATCTTGGCGAGGTGGCCGCCTCGCCAAACTCACGCTACCACCTCGCCAACGTTCCAAAACAAAAAAAACAAAAAAAACCCCGAAGTATTAATTCATTGCCAGGCCCAGACCTTAAAACAGCATTGATAACTCTACGGCTGTGTTAGTTTGCGACCACGGAGGAAGGAGGCTGGAGTCTGCAGTTGTCGAGCACTCGGTAGCTTTTATCTTTTCTTTTCAGTTTCATACATTACATTTCAGTTTTACAGCACCACATGTTTGTCAAAGCCAGAGGGAGACTTCCCTATCATCCCAACCACCTGGTTTTTTAAAGGCTGGGCTCCCATCCAAACTAATTAGAGGGGTGGAGTCATTTTCAGCTAGAAACAAACAAACATACTCTAAACTATACCTAAAAAGTGTCTATAAATTTACCATTAACTTAAACACAACCAAAACAAAACTAGAAACAAACAATCTGGAATCCAGTCAAAAATAGAAATGCATTTCTCCCTCTCCAAAAATGGATT
>NW_015152947.1:11134-12194 GCF_000732505.1 Cyprinodon variegatus | reverse complement strand
AGCAACCCGTCTCTAAGGATATAATACCCCCCCACAGACTGTTTATCAATTTCTCCCGCAGTAATGGGGGTTGCTTGATCAAAAAGACCCTTCAGCGATTCATCAGACTGTTGTAATCTCTTGAAGTCAACTTGTGAGCCCACAATGTCCCCATCAAGATCTGGCAATCCCAAAGATGTTTGTCTAACTGTGCCTGCCATTTTCTGAAGCCGCCTTTGTTGTTTGCTTTTCCTCACTTTAACCACCCTCTCAGAAGGAATATCAAAATTAAAGAAGGGCAGTTCTTGCAGGGAATTCAGTTTACCAGCAGTCTCAATGTTCATCTGCTGGCCTGACTTCACAGTCTCTGGTAGAGGTTCTGAATCATCTCCCCCAGCTAATTGTTTAGCTTGTGCTTGTGATCGGGTTACAACATACACTGGCTTACAGGTCTGGATCAGATCTGGCAAGACTGGAATATCCTGGCCCAAGATAACATTATGGGGAAGACCTTCCACTACACCTACACTTAAGAGATAAGTTTGGTTTGCCACTTCTAGATAGATTGCAGCAGTGGGGTAAGTTTTATGATCACCATGCACACAGGAAATATCAAGACCTGGACCCTGTAGATAGCATTGATCTTTCAAAATAGAAGGGTGAACTAAGGTCTGTGCACTTCCTGTATCTAATAGAGCAATGGCCGGCTTTCCATTTACTCTAACCTCCATAACTTGTTTTTTTCCCTGAAATTGGTCTTCTGCAGACAATGACCTTGGTACAGTGCAAAAATATGCTGATTTGGCTTTTCTCAATGGACATTCTGGTTTTATATGACCCTCTTGACCACAGAAATAGCAGACAACAGGTTTTATTTCCGATTTAGGCTTAGATGAAAACGTTTTCCCCCTTTGCTTCTCTACCCCTGCCATCTGACCTGGACCACCACCCAAACCAAACCCCACAGACTTACCCTGCATATAGCTGGACTTCTGTTGAGGGTTGTATCGGAAGGTTTTTGGTCCCCGTCGTGCAGCTAGGAAGTTTTCAACAAGTTCTGCCGCTTCTTGTGCCGATGCTG
>NW_015152947.1:7318-8368 GCF_000732505.1 Cyprinodon variegatus | reverse complement strand
TGTAATAATTGTACTGAACATGCACCCACATGGATTCCCTAAGAGAAAAAAGACAAAAAAATGTATTTTGGGGGGTGTGACAGCCTCACCAAATTAATACTGGAAATATCTATCCTTGTCTCACTTCATCTGTCATGGTCGCAGACACAAGTAGTCTATGGGTGACAGAGAAAGGTCGCCTGTTCATTGCAGGGTAACACAGAGGTACACAGGACTATTTAGATAAACCAAGGACCGAAGTGTTATGTTTTTGGACTGTGGGGGGAACCAGAGAACCCAGAGAGAAAACAGGCACAGGGCCTGAAGCTAACTTTATTGGCCACTAGCCTTTCTGGCAGATGGATTGTGAAATTTAGTTGCCACAGAGGTTCCTTACCAGCTTAACTTATACACATTCAAGTGCTTTTGGGTTATTGACCAACTTAATCTTGTTTGTGACTACACCAATATAATGACAGCTGTATCTGACCAGGTGCGACTAACATCTGTAATAGAAAATGCCAGAAATACAAACAGCCAATTTATCTCACCAATAATCTCCTTTATATAGTAAACACAGCTGCCAATCCAATTAACTGCATAACTGATTTTTTTTTTTTTTTTTTACACTATTTGCATTCAGGTTAAACAATTTTTTTGTTTTTTATTACATTGATATAAAATTGTATTTTTAACTTTGTACATACTATAATTATATTTTCATTTTCAAGACTATCTATTTTTTTATTGAATAGTCTTAAAATAAATAAAAACATTTACAATGTTAACTTCACTGACAGAATGCAAACTATATTCCCAGGGGCGTAACTATCATCTCAGAAATAAGGGAACAAATTATTTTATCAGTGTCTTTCATTAAATTTCACCTGTAAAAGATCTGTGAAAACTTTTTCCTATACGTGCCTGGTTTCTCCCTGTAATAGATATTCTCAAGAAGTTGTAATCAAGAACCTACATCACTCTCCCTGCTGTTGGAGAGCTGTTTCTATTATGGGAATAGACAAAAAATAAAAATGATAAAAAATGAGCTAGAATTAGTTGAAAACACAG
>NW_015152947.1:4232-5928 GCF_000732505.1 Cyprinodon variegatus | reverse complement strand
ATCAGAGCCGAGGGGATTTTAATGCCGAGTCGTTTGACCCGGTAGATGCACATCAGTGAGCCGTTCCCACTGCCACTACAATCCCATTGTTCCCTGGTTTAAATGTTTTTTTCTCTCCCAGTGGGAAAGTGGTATTACATAGTGAATATAACACTTATTCACATTAATACTCTACAGGAAATCATTTAAAAGAACATGATGTAAACAAAAATGACTGGAAGAGCATCCTGCTTACAGTAAACATCATATATAAAACTCTGATGCAACAACAATGTCAAACTTGAACCTTTTTCACATTATCAAATATTTAACAAGTTTTTCCTTAAAAAAAGGGACAAAAAAGGCAAAACAGTGAAGACATTAGTGACGGTAACAGCTAACATCTGGACAATGAATATCAACGCATTCATGGTTTTTAACGTCACTCATACAGTTTAGATCAGTACATAAAGACGTAGCGTACCAGATATACAGTAAACTCTCCTACTCACTGACATCAGAGGGAGACTCCATTACAAACGGATTTCTAGCATCTAGCAGAGAATGTGTGCTTAGGTGTTTATGCCCATTAATCATAGTTAGATAAATGTCATCCTGCACAAAATGTTCCCAAAGGTTTTTACATGTGGAGAAAAATCTTAAAGTTGTTTGTATAGAGGCAGTATTATCATCCCAAATCCCAGCAGTTTTATTTCCATATACACAGGCAGTGACAGACAGAGGCTTGTCATTTGTTTAACACTAACTCTCCCTCTCTTTATCTAAATATATGTTTTAGAAAGCATCACAGAAACCAGTCTTTCTTTTTTTTTTTTTTTTTTAAAAGGAATCAGATAATTTTGTTCGTTTTTGGTTCAAATAACATAAGAACATTTTTCTACAGTTATCTGTTTTTCAAGGTAATAATAATAATTAAAAAGCTGTTTATACTCCTTCAGCTTTTCTACTCACATCTGACACATCTGACAATAAAACTTGCCATAAAGCATTGTGTATAACAATGAGCTTGTTGTCTCACTGTGGGATGATCCAGCAGGTAATAAAGTGGTTGTTTGCTTTTTTTTTTTTTTGTTTTTTGTTTTTTTGAGTCTCCTCATGTGACACACTGGTTTGAGCGGCTTTAGCTGTGATTTAAATGTAAATCTTTCCCTAATTGAGGTAACATTACATGTCAAACTGACAAGTCCTTAAAAAGAAATGCTGAGCAGCAGCAGTGAGATAAATAAGTCTTTGAGTGTTAAAGTAAAAATAAAAAAGATGAACTGGAAGAACTCGAAACCTGCAGAGATCAAAGAGGCTCCTTCCATGTAAAAGATCTAAAAGAGGACTCCTCTGCCCCTCTGTCGGTCGGCATCGTCCAGGTCATCGCTGGTTTGCAATAAAAAGACACTGAGACCCTCAATCCCACTCTTCAGTATCCTCTCCACTGAGAACATTTTCCTGCAGATAAAAAACAACCATGCATAAGCTGAGAGACACCAAAACTTTGTTAATACACAAGGCCGTCTCTACAAAGCAGTACAATTATTCAAAAGGTCACAAACATCATACAGCTACTTCACACATTGTGATGAGTTCAAATAATCAATTTTCATTAAATTTTGGTCCTGTATCCTCGTACTCGTCGTCTCCCGCTTTATCCGGAACCGGGTCGCGGGGGCAGCAGACTAAGCAGAGACTCCCAGACTTCCCTCTC
>NW_015152947.1:0-927 GCF_000732505.1 Cyprinodon variegatus | reverse complement strand
GGCCTCAGCAGATGGCCGCTCACACTGAGCCTGGTTCTGCTGGAGGTTTCTTCCTGTTAAAAGGGAGTTTTTCCTCTCCACTGTTGCTACAAACATGATTGCTGTGAGGGATAGCCTTGGAGACCATGAGTCGATGCAATCAGCTGGTTTTCATGAGATAGAAAACTTTGAAACAATTTGACTGGATGATCTGGTGAAATGTAAAGTGCCTTGAGATTAAATGTGCTGTAAATTTATATAAATAAACTGAATTGAATTGAATAGGTTCATTGATAAACAGTATGTTCTAACACATGGTGTACATTGATTTACTGTTTCATTCATTCTGAAGGTGTCCCGGTGTGCCACCATCAATTACATGTATTAGAAACCCTGAAATGTTTAGTAAGCAGGTCTCTTTTAATTATGTATGCCAAAGCTGGAGTGAAACATGATTTTAGGGGACCACACCATACCCCCCAAACACCAGAAGTCATTTAGACGTTGGTTTTTAGGCCAAATCTGGTCGATCCCACACTGAGTGAAAATTTGTAGGAAAGACATTGAAAAGACGACATGATTTACATCCAAACAACGTCTACAATTGTTTGGAAAGTGAAGGGTTAATTTTCAGGTCATTGAAAAGATGATAAAAACTGGGTTTCTAATGCCTTTTCAATGTCTTTTATTGGACTGAAATGGGTCAAAAATCAGACGAACCGACCCAATTTTTGGACTAAATCCAGACTATGACCAACCGGCCAGATGTAGCCTAAAAACCAACGTCTAAATGACGTCTGGTGTTTGAAGGGTTCACTTTTCAACCAAAGGTAGATGTTTGGACATGCCCTCTTCTCAAAGTCTTTTCAACCAATTTTTGCTCAGTGGGCATGCCACATTGCTGAATGCTACAGTGCTAATAAATCAATTAATAATCTTATGACATAA
>NW_015152946.1:22048-24374 GCF_000732505.1 Cyprinodon variegatus | reverse complement strand
AGAACCCCCCACAAGCTCAGACTGGACCCTCAGAACCCCCCACAAGCTCAGACTGGACCCTCAGAACCTCCCATATACTCACACTGGACTCTCACAACCCCCCACAAACTAACAATGGACCCTCAGAACCCCTCACAAGCTCAGACTGGAACCTCAGAACCTCCCATAAACTCACACTGGACTCTCGGAACCCCCCACAAGCTCAGACTGGACCTCCAGAACCCCCCACACACTCAGACTGGCTATGATATGGGCTACTGTGCCAAGCCCAGGACCAAACCAACTCTGGTCCTTTATTAATGGGTCGGAACCTCTCCACTCAACTCATAGCAGAATCTGCAGAGATACCAGGAGGTCCTTTTGATACCTGAAGTAGATCCAAGCAGCCTGGGGCTGACTGGGCTTTCCTCTCCTTCCTTCTCTGCTTCTAGATGTTTCCTGGTTAGGATCGAGATGGTGAAGCGTCTAATTAATGGTGCTCTGTGTTTGTTTTCTCCTGACAGTCTCAAAGGAAGCTCCCAGCTGGTCGTGAGCTCAGAGGTAGGCTCAGCAACGTTCTCCTGACCACTGGCTGCTCGGTTAGCTGTTTTACTTTGGAAGTGAGAGTAGAACCATGATTTGGCTGAATGGGTTCTGACCCAAGAAGCTTAGCAAAGAGTCACCCTGACGAAGTCGGGAGACCATCTTCATTTAAACCTAACCAGCAAATGGGCCAGGTCAGAACCCAGCCGCCCAGGAAGGCGCAAAGGAGATTCCCTGGTCCTCCGACAAACTAAAGAGCTGACCGAGCAGCCTCCAACATGGCCTCCCAGATCTCTGTCACCCGAAATAATCCTGTCTTTCTTTGTAAACGTAGAAAGATGGAAAGAAGGACAAAGCGGCTGTGGATAAAGTCTTCTTTTTCCGGATCCTTCGAATTCTGCGCATCATGGTTCCCCGGTTCTTCTGCATGGAGGTAAGTCTTTATGACAACAGGCTGCTCTGATGGTTTTAACTTAGTTTTAGTTTGTAGCTTGTTGAAAACCTGACGATGGCAGCATAGAATGGAGTCACTTGGATAAAAGCTGTTTACTCATTTCCTAAAGAGGTTTTTATTCTAGATCTAGTTGATATCAGAATCAGAATCAGAAATACTTTAATAATCCCAGAGGGAAATTACTTTTGTTACATGCTCTAGTTACAGTTTTACATGATATTTACACACATCCAACTATACAATATAATAAAGATAAAAAATAAGAATAAAAAGAGATAAAATATATATACACATATTGCTCTTCTATATATATATATATATATATCTGTACGTATATCTATGTATATGTAAAACCTAAATCCAAATAGAGTGGAAAGTCCAATTAAAGTGAATAAAACATATAGATGAGAACTGGGGGTAAGGACTTACTCTATATTAAGAACAGTGGTGTCATATTACTGGATCAGACTGTCCTTGATGTCCTCATGGCTGTACAGATAATATCGCCCTTTGACCCAGAAACGCTAGCTTCATCGCTGCAGCGCTTATCTGAAGGCGAGGCTGGATTCTACCTGGGCCAAGGTTAGAGAGATAAAGGAACTGTATACTGCCCTCACCGTTCTGCTTCTCCTCCACAGACCGCCTACCTCCTCCTCATTGCCAGCATGTTGGTGGCCAGGACCTACTGCGATGTGTGGATGATCCAAAACGGTACCATGATTGAAAGGTCAGCGTGACTTGGACCTTGAGCTTCCAGGTTAACCTGCAGTGGAGTCAGACCCTCAGCAGCCCCCTGTATAGGATTCCCTGTGGCGGCCCCTCGCTTCCCTAAAGAGAAACATCTGATTTTAGGGATCTATGTTTGTTCTTATTTGAGGGTGCTCGCGGTTCTACAAGTTGAAACTAGATACTGAACATATGCAGCACAGTTTTTCATACCATGGACATAAAAATAATGCATAAATGTTTTTATCTTTATTAAAAGATCAACTGTTTCAGTGAGGCAGAGAACAACACATGGAGGTTAAATTAGAGAGCTAGAAAACAAATGTAATTCAGAAGAATTTAAGGCTGTCTGAGGTGTTATTGGTAGAGTTGAGCTTCTAGGGACATTGGTCACAAAAAACATAGGTAACTAACAACTGTTGTTCACTAACATTTATCGATCACTACAAACCACTTGCCACCATAAACCATCGTTCACTAAAGATAATCTGTCAACAACCATTTTTAACTAAAACCATGGGTCACTAAAAACAATCTGTCATTAACAACCATCGGTAACTGAAACCATGGGTTACTAAAGACCATCTCTCACTAATGACCATCTGTCACTAAAATCATCGTAAC
>NW_015152946.1:16574-20409 GCF_000732505.1 Cyprinodon variegatus | reverse complement strand
CTAATGAACATTGGTCTGTAATGACCATCGGTCCCTAATGACCATCGGTCACTAAAGACCATCTGTCATTGATGACCATCTGTCACTAAAATCATCGTAACTAAGACCACTGGTCACCATAGACCATTGGTCACCTTAGACCATCAGTCACTAAAAACCATCTGTCACTAACAACCATCGGTTCCTAATGACCACTGGTCACTAAAACCATCGGTCACTAAAAACCATCGGTCATCAAAGACCATCGGTCACTAAAAACCATCTGTCACTAACAACCATTGGTTCCTTATGACCACTGGTCACTAAAACCATCGGTCACTAAAAACCATCGGTCATCATAGACCATCGGTCACTAAAGACTATCGCTCGCCATAGACCATCGGTCAGTAAAAACCATTGGTTACTAACGTCCCTCAGTCAGTAAAAAACATTGGTCCCTAAAGACCAATCGGTCAGTAAAGAAATGGTTTTAAATAGACATAGTGAATTGAATGAAGTGATGCAGAGGAACACTAGAGAGTATAAAGGTTGGATTCTGTTTTAAGTGATTTCTAATTCACTTAAAAAATAGTTAATTAATCCCAAAGGGAAACTAATTAAACAGATCTATGTATTCTAGAACCACTGCAGACATCCTTGTTTTCCTCCTTTTCTCTTCTTGCGGCTAACGTCGGCCCGTCTCATCCTCTCATTCCCAGCGCCATCATCGGCCGCTCCACTAAAGATTTCAAGATCTTCTTGTTCAGCTTCATCAAATTCATGCCAGTGGTGAGTTGGCTTTATCCATTCATTGTGCTACATGACTGTCTGTTTAGCAGTGCTTCCAGTCCTGGTCCTCAGGAGCCTCTCTGCCTCTGATAAATGGCTGCTGTCCAGGATGAAATGGGTTCAGTCTAACACGTGAGGGACCATCACTCTTTGGTATATTCAGATTTGTTATTAGAAGGATCCATAGGAGTCCAGGTTCTTGTACACATGAACACCACCCCATCCTTTAGATCTCCTCAAGGAACCATTTCTGGGTGGGCATGTGCGGGATAAAAGCCATCCCTGGGTGGGTGTGTCCAGAATAGAAACCTTCCCAGGGTGGGTGTGTCGAGAAAAGAAACCTTCCCTGGGTGGGTGTGTCCAGCAATGAAAGTCTTCCCTGGGTTGGTGTGTCCAGAATAGAAACCTTACCTGGGTGGGTGTGTCCAGCAATGAAAGTCTTCCCTGGTGGGTGTGTCGAGAAAAGAAACCTTCCCTGGATGGGTGTGTCCATGATAAAAGCCATACCTGGATAGAACCTGGTTGTTTCTATTTTATCCCTACTATTTTATCCCTACTGACCGCCAGAGGCGGTGCTTAAAGCACGAATGATCACTCTTGCACATGCAAAGGTCAAGAATCTTATACCAACATAGTCACGTGTGAACCCCGGTGACACCGGTGAGCCTATATAATCACGTGACAACGACAGCTCAGTCCCTTTTCATCTTCTCGCATTCAGGTTGAACAGGTGGCAAGACACAGTTGTTGCTGGTAGCCTCGAGACTTAGGTCGGAGCTGCGAAGATCATCTTGCCCTCCAGAGGCTGCGCAAACTCTTTCTGGAGGGGATGAAAGCACTGCTCCAGTCCCTTAGGGGTAAGCGTGGCGCTAACGTGACTGGAGACCCTGACCAAGGGGTGCAGAATGTTCCCTCTGAGATCCTATCTCAGAGGCTCCACCCAGATGTTGTGGGGACTATTTGGGAGAGGTTAGGAAGGGCAGCCATAGATTTAATCGCTTCCCAAGAAACATCACATTCCCCACAACACTGTCCCTGGTAGACAGTGCCAGTCCCCTAGGTCAGGATGCGCTGTTGCACGACTGACCGAGGGCACTGCTCTATGCATTTCCGCCGCTTCCCCTGATAGGCCCAACACTCGTAAGGGTCCTTCAGGAGGGGCATCAGCTCCTTCTGGTGCCCCCCCGGTGGCCAGGGAGGACTTGGTTTCCACTGCTGCACAGGCTNCTTCAGGAGGGGCATCAGCTCCTTCTGGTGCCCCCCCGGTGGCCAGGGAGGACTTGGTTTCCACTGCTGCACAGGCTCTGTTGCAGCTCTCCAATGCCTCTTCCCCGCAGGAAGGACCTTCTCTCACAGCTGGGCGGTCACATCCTGCATCCCAATCCCAGTCACCTCCAACTTTTGGTGTGGCCACTACAGGGCCAGGCGTTTCCTTCTCGGAATATGGAGGGGACATCAGACACACGGTGACTAATGCCAAGGCCCCGTCCACGCGACTGGTGTACGCCCATAAGTTGAAGGCTTTTAGCCCCTGGTGTCGGGAAAGAAATGAGTACCCTGTACACTGTCCTAATTCTGTTATTTTAACCTTCCTTCAAGCACTGCTTTCTCAAGGTCGCTCTCCATCCACTCTGAAAGTTTATGTTGCTGCCATCTCTTGCTGGCATTGGGTGGGTAGACGGTGGGTCGTAACAAGGACGTTTCCTTGTTTTTGAGAGGTGCCCGACTTTTGCACCCTCCCACATGCCGTGTTGTGCCTGTGTGGGACCTCTCTTGTCCTCGCTGCCCAGCACTCTCCTCTTTTTGCACCATTGACGGAGGCGAGCCTTGAGTGTGTGTCAAAGAAGACAGCTTTTCTCCTCGCACATGGCCTCGGCGAAATGGGTTGGTGAACTACATGCCTTGTCTGTTCACAAGTCCTGCTGCCGTTGGAACCCGGCTGGTTCGGGTGTTACTCTTTGGCCTGATGCGCATTTCTTTCTAAGGCGGCTTTATCCGCGAGCCACACTGTGCCCCTCCAGCTTGCCCGCCTTGATGCAGATGGGCCTGATGAGCTTCTCTGCCCTGTTCGGGCACTGAAGGCATGCGTCAGTCTCACAGCTTCTCTCTTCGGGCAGTCGGGTAGTCTGTTTGTTTGCTACGTGGGGCCCTGCAAGGGGAAGGCCCTTTCTAAACACCGCCTTGCGCGTTGGATCGTGGATGTAGTGGAACAAGCCTACATTCGGCAGGGCCGTCAACCCCCCGCTGGTGTTCGTTGCCATTCCAACAGGGGCATTAGTGTGTCATGGCCTGCTATGGCTGGTGTCACTCTGGAGACTATTTGTTCAGCAGCCTCTTGTTAATCCCCTAATACCTTTGCTAAGTTTTACAGGTTACTTGGCGGCATTTCACCCACTGCAGGGGATCCTGTCCCGGTGTGCACCATCTTCCCAGTAAGCTGGGCATGTTTCGGGTTGTTTGTTTCTGTATGTGATTCCTCAGGACTCTGTTTGTAATCGTCATCAGTGCTTTAGGCACCGCCTCTGGCGGTCAGTAGGGATGAAATAGAATGAAAGGTACGACTGTAACTATGGTTCTATGAATCCCGGAAGACCGCCAGAGCGCACGGTCCCTCGGAATCATCATGTTTTCGCCAGAAGATTAAGGGACTGAGCTGTCGTTGTCACAACACGTGACTATGTTAGTATAAGATGCTCGACCTGTGCATGCACAAGCATGATCATTCGTGCTTTAAGCACCGCCTCTGGCCGTCATTCGGGATTTATAGAACCGTAGTTACAGTCCTAACTTTCGTTTTTCCAGCACAGAAACCGTCCCTGGGTGGGTGTGTCTAGGATGGAAGCCATCCCTGGGTAGGTGTCAAAAACAGAAACCATACCGTGGTGGGTGTGTTCAGGATAAAAGCCTTCCCTGGGGGGGTGTGTCCAGAACAGAAACCGTTTCTGGTATGGGTCTGTTCAGAATAAAAGCTGTCCCTGGGTGTGTCCAGAATTGGCCAGAGATGCACCTTTGGTATCATTGTCAAACCAGAAAAGATCTGAAGTTACCCTCCTTAGTTGCTATAGGA
>NW_015152946.1:14615-16073 GCF_000732505.1 Cyprinodon variegatus | reverse complement strand
TGAGCCGAACGCAGCCATGAATCTTCTGAGGCTGCATTGCTATAAGAGGATGGCGGTAGTGACTGAGCCGAACGCAGCCATGAATCTTCTGAGGCTGCATTGCTATAAGAGGACGGCGGTAGTGACTGAGCCGAACGCAGCCATGAATCTTCTGAGGCTGCATTCCTATAGGAGGACAATGGTGCTCTATCTGAACTAAGAACCCCTGAGGGATCTAGGTCCCACTTCTCTCTATCTCTGGTCTTCCTGTAAAACCCTTCCGACGAGTCCGGACCTAAACAAAACCATGTCTGATGATGAAGTGTGATTGGCTCCTTACAGATAGCTTTGGTCAACAACTTCCTGAAGCTGGGCCTGAATGAGCTGAAGCTGCGGTTCCGTGAGAGGCTCACCAAGAAGCTGTACGACCAGTACCTGCAGTAAGTTTAGAATTCCATCATGTCTCCATTCTCCTTATATAGATCAGTGGGCCAGGAATGATTATTGAATACCTGTCCACTAGTTCCAGTGCGTAAACGCTTTGAGGAAAGCACGTAGGTTTTGTTAGAACCGATAAAGAAACAGAGGGACTGCTTTTCCTTCAGACTTGCCATTCATCATGCTCTTACTTGAACCCTGCTATTTATTCTTCTTATTGTAGCATGAACTAAGCAGTCTTTCCTCCATGGATCCATTGACTGCTTTCTACTGCATAGTGACCTAATGAGATCAAAGGTCATTGCTCTCCATCTCTTCAGGGGTTTCACATACTACAAGATGGGAAACTTGGACAACCGGATCGCCAACCCAGACCAGTTGTTGACGCAGGATGTGGAGAAATTCTGCAACAGCGTAGTGGATCTTTACTCCAACCTGAGCAAGGTTAGTAATGCTTCAGTCACACCTATCGTCGTCATCCTCATGGTGTCCTGTCCTACTGCAGCAGCCCAACGAGCTTTGTCCAGAACACAGTTTTAAAGCAAAACTCCCATGAATCTCTCTCTCTGTCCTTCAGCCTCTGCTAGATATCATTCTCTACATCTTCAAGCTGACCAGCGCCATTGGAGCCCAGGTAAGCTTTCCTGCTAGTTTCAGCCGATCACTGGCTCCACCTTCTTGGTGTCTAGTGACGCATTGTTAGTGATCAATGTAAACACTATTTGAGCTCTATTTGGGCTACAGACTATAGTCTGTAGTCTGACTGCAGACTGACTATAGTCTGTAGACTGATTGTAGATTGACTGTATACTGACTGCTGTCTGATTGTACACTGACTTTAGCCTGATTATAGAGTGTAGTCTGACTGTAGATTGGCTTTAATCTGACTGTAGTCTAACTAGACTGACTATAGATTGACTTTAGACTGACTGAAGATCGACTGCTGTGTGACTGTAGTCTTGCTTTAGATTGACTGCAGACTGACTATAGTCTATAGTATGATTGTAGATTGACTGTAGACTGAATGCAGTCTGACTGTAG
>NW_015152946.1:11296-13210 GCF_000732505.1 Cyprinodon variegatus | reverse complement strand
TGTGACTGTAGTCTTGCTTTAGATTGACTGCAGACTGACTATAGTCTATAGTATGATTGTAGATTGACTGTAGACTGAATGCAGTCTGACTGTAGATTGACTTTAGACTGAATATAGATTGACTGTAGATTGGCTTTAATCTGACTGTAGTCTAACTAGACTGACTTTAGACTGACTGAAGATTGACTGTAGTCTGGCTAGACTGACTGTAGATTGACTTTAGACTGAAGATCAACTTTAGTGTGACTGTAGTCTGGCTTTAGATTGACTGTAGATTTACTTTAGACCGACTGTAAATTGACTGTAGTCTGACTGTAGTCTGGTGAGACTAACTTTTTTTTTAGAGACTTTAGACAGATTTTATTTGTCATTTTGTTCACACAAGTGTAAAACAAACAAAAATGCATTTGGAAACAGCTCACTTTTAAAAGATGAAATTGTTGATGACTGTAGATTGACTTTAGACTGTAATCTGACTACACTGACTGTAGAATGACTTTAGACTTTCTGTAGAATTACTGTAATCTGACTAATTTTACTAGCCTTACTGTAGTCCGACTATAGTCTGACTAGACGGTATGTAGTCTGATTGATTTTACTAGACTGACTGTAGTCTGACTGTAGAGTGACTTTAGACGGACTGTAGATTGACTGAAGTCTGACTGTAGATTGACTGTAGTCTGACTGTAGATTGACTTTAGACGAACTGTAGATTGATTGAAGTTTCACTGTAGATTGACTTTAGCCTGAAGATCAACTGTGGTGTGACTGTAGTCTGGCTTTAGATTGACTGTAGATTTACTTTAGACCGACTGTAAATTAACTGTAGTCTGACTGTAGTCTGACTAGACGGTCTGTAGTCTGACTACAGTCTAACTAGTCTGACTGTAGAGTGACTTGAGACTGACTGTAGATTGACTTAAGACTGAAGATCAACTGTAGTGTGACTGTAGTCTGGCTTTAGATTGACTGTAGATTTACTTTAGACAGACTGTAAATTGACAGTAGTCTGACTGTAGTCTGGTGAGACTGACTTTTTTTTAGAAACTTTAGACAGATTTTATTTGTCATTTTGTTTACACAAGTGTAAAACAAAAAGAAATTTCGTTTGGAAACAGCTTACTGGACAATTTCATCTTTTAAAAGAGGAAATTGTTAATGACTGTAGATTGACTATAGACAGTAGTCTGACTACACTGACTGTAGAATGACTTTAGACTTACTGTAGATTGACTGTAATCTGACTGATTTCACTAGCCTGACTGTAGTCTGACTAGACGGAATGTAGTCTGACTGATTTTACTAGACTGACTGTGGTCTGACTATAGTCTGGCTAGACTGTATGTAGTCTGACTGCAGTCTGACTAGTCTGTCTGTAGAATGATTTTAGATTGACTGTAGTCTGACTAGACGGTCTGTAATCTGACTGCAGTCTGACTAGTCTGACTGTAGAATGACTTTAGACTGACTGTAAATTGGCTGTAGTCTGATTACACTGACTCTAGAATGACTTTAGATTGACTGTAGTCTGACTGGACGGTCTGTAGTCTGACTACAGTCTAGATAGTCTGACTGTAGAATGACTTTAGACTAACTATAGATTGACAGTAGTCTGACTAGATTGACTTTAGACCAGGGGTGGGCAATTCCAGTTCCTGGGGGCCGGTATCCTGCAACTTTTAGATCCATCTTTGCTCCACACACCTGAATTAAATGGCTCGGTTACCTCCTTAGTATGCAGTCACTTCCTCCAGAGTCCTCTCAATCATCTAATTATTTGATTCAGGTGTGCTGAACCAAAGACACATCTAAAAGTTGCAGGGTAGCGGCCCTCAGGAACTGTAATTGCCCACCCCTGTTTTAGACGGACTGTAGATTGACTTTAGACGGACTGTAGATTGACTGTAGTCTGAC
>NW_015152946.1:7231-8882 GCF_000732505.1 Cyprinodon variegatus | reverse complement strand
AAGGACCTTCTCACACTACAGACCTCAACATGTAACCTCCGATCAACTGCAACATATCTGCTGAAACCACCAAGCAGGAAGCTTTGTACGATGGGAGATCAGGCTTTTCTTTTCAGCCTCTCCCAGGCTGTGGAGCGCTCTTCCTGGCCACCTGAGGTCCCCACAGTCTGCGGATGTTTGTAAACGTGGCCTTAAAACCCACCTTTTTAGGAGAGCTTTAATTGAACTCCTCCCCTATTTTTTTCACTGTCTCATGATTTTATCTTTTACTTTTTATTTCTCATGCTCTACATGTATTTTTATTTAGCACTTACCTGTTATACTATGTAGCATTTTGGGATTTGTTTAAATATAAAGTGCATTAGAAGTCCAAAGTATTATTATTATGATTATAATTAGACTGACTGTAGATTGACTGAAGACTGACTCTAGTCTGACTGTATGGTTTCCAGGTCAGGGGCTGGAGGCTCAGTGGGAATGCACGGTTACTGCTGATCTACAGCAGTGGGAACTGTTTTCTTCTCTGAACCTTTTCCTGCTGTACATAGAGCAGTCCTGCTTGTTATTTGATTGATAAAGTATTTCTGGTTGGAATTGAAGGGCCCAGCCATCATGATGTCCTACCTGCTAATCTCGGGTCTGTTCCTGACCCGCCTCCGGAGGCCCATTGGAAAGATGACTGTGACGGAGCAGCGCTATGAGGGAGAATACCGCTATGTGAACTCCCGTCTCATCACCAACAGGTGAGCGTCTCAGTGGCGATGGCCCGCCTTCCTCCTGTGGGTCTAAATCCTCCCTATGCTGCTAACCGATATTCTGACTGTTTGGAGGTCTGTTGATTGACATTTTTATCTGTCCCTGTTAGCGAGGAGATTGCCTTCTACAACGGAAACCTGAGGGAAAAGCAGACCATTCATGCCACATTCAAAAAACTGGTAAGTACAACTACTACTACAAGTCCAACAAGCAGCACATATCGAATAGGAAAATTAAAATACAAGACAGACATCAAAATAAACATTTACAGAAGTAATACTGAAAACAGTCTTGATTTGGGGTTGAATCTGTCCCTGTTCTGACTTTCTCCAGAACATTTTAATCCAGATTTTTAGTTTGAAGGGGAAGGTGGTTACTGTTATCCACAAATCACCCCATCCAGACAGTCACTATGTCCCACTCAAGTCCCTGCGTCTTTGAAAGGAACTAGTCTACCTGGACTGCGTCCTCAAAAGAAACCGGTCTACTTGGACTGCATCCTTCAGGGGAATCGCTCTATCTAGACTACGTCCTTCAAAGGAACCGGTCTACCGGGACTGCATCCTCCAAAGGAACCGGTCTACCGGGACTGCGTCCTTCAAAGGAAACGGTCTACCGGGACTGCGTCCTTCAAAGGAACGGGTCTACCGGGACTGCGTCCTTCAAAGGAACCGGTCTACCGGGACTGCGTCCTTCAAAGGAACCGGTCTACCTAGACTACGTCCTTCAAAGGAACCGATCAACCTGGACTGCATCCTCCAAAGGAACCGGTCTACCGGGACTGCGTCCTTCAAAGGAAACGGTCTACCGGGACTGCGTCCTTCAAAGGAACCGGTCTACCGGGACTGCGTCCTTCAAAGGAACCGGTCTACCGGGACTGCGTCCTTCAAAGGAA
>NW_015152946.1:2913-3876 GCF_000732505.1 Cyprinodon variegatus | reverse complement strand
CTGTTATCCACAAATCACCCCATCCAGACAGTCACTATGTCCCACTCAAGTCCCTGCGTCTTTGAAAGGAACTAGTCTACCTGGACTGCGTCCTCCAAAGGAACTAGTCTACCTGGACTGCGTCCTCCAAAGGAACTAGTCTACCTGGACTGCGTCCTCCAAAGGAACCGGTCTACCGGGACTGCGTCCTCAAGAGGAACCAGTCTTCCTGGACTGCATCCTTCAAAGGAACCAGTCTACCTAGACTGCGTCCTTCAGAGGAACCGGTCTACCTAGACTGCGTCCTTCAGAGGAACCGGTCTACCTAGACTGCGTCCTCCAAAGGAACCAGTCTACCTGGACTGCGTCCTTAGAAGGAACCGGTCTACCTGGACTGCGTCCTCCAAAGGAACCGGTCTACCGGGACTGCGTCCTCCAAAGGAACCTGTCAACCTGGACTGCGTCCTCCAAAGGAACCTGTCTACCTGGAATGCGTCCTTAGAAGGAACCTGTCTACCTGGAATGCGTCCTTAGAAGGAACCGGTCTACCTGGAATGCGTCCTTCAAAGGAAGCGGTCTACCTGGAATGCATCCTTCAAAGGCAACGGTCTACCGGGACTGCGTCCTTCAAAGGCAACGGTCTACTGGGACTGCGTCCTCCAAAGGAACCGGTCTACCTGAACTGCGTCCTTCAAAGGAAATGGTCTACCTGGACTGCGTCCTTCAAAGGAAGCGGTCTACCGGGACTGCGTCCTCCAAAGGAACCAGTCTACCTGGACTGCGTCCTTAGAAGGAACCGGTCTACCTGGAATGCGTCCTCCAAAGGAACCGGTCTACCGGGACTGCGTCCTCCAAAGGAACCAGTCTACCTGGACTGCGTCCTTAGAAGGAACCGGTCTACCGGGACTGCGTCCTCCAAAGGAACCAGTCTACCTGGACTGCGTCCTTAGAAGGAACCGGTCTACCGGGACTGCGTCCTCCAAA
>NW_015152946.1:0-1347 GCF_000732505.1 Cyprinodon variegatus | reverse complement strand
TCAGCTGGTTCCTCCTCAGCTGGTTCCTCCTGCAGTGAGATTTACGGGGAAGTCCTGCTGAATCACAAGGAGATTCAAAGGTTGTTCACAGAGAACCGTTTGGCATTAGGCCCTGATGTTGAGGGTCACCTGGGCTTTTATTGTGAAATGCTGACAGGAAATGACATGGGGTTGCCAGGGGTAACGGCAGGTCCAAAGCAGAGGGTCACTAAACATTAAACAATCATTCCAGCCAGTAAATGAAGTCACTGTTCTATTCAGGAATGACTGTGATGCAATAAGTTGATATCAGGAAACCAGCTCAGCGCTAAGGTCTGCTGGGATGATGATGTCATCGGCTGTAATTAAAATGTGACCTAAAGAATAATATCTCTGAAACAGCAGATCTTATTTATTGAATCTTTAGTAATGCCCATTTTAAAGAAGCCCTGCCCCCTCAGTCCATCTGCTGTCTTATTCACCTCAGAGGAGTGTCAGCTTCACACAGCTGATGATGCGTTCCAGGTGTGATCTGAATGCAGGGCGGTCTGCTGGAGGAAGCCGCCACAGACACGGCGTCCGGCTCTGACCCTGCCTGTTTCTGTGTCCCTATAGGTTCACCGCTCGCATCACGGAGCTGATGACCGTCCTAAAGGAGCTGAATGCTGGCAAATATGAACGCACCATGGTGTCCCAGCATGAGAGGGGTACGTTCACAACCACAGCTCTGACATCAGCTGTGAGCATGAAGCTGAATGGTGTTTTATTGTTCCACCTAGAAGCAGAGAGTCCAGAGAAAAGCCTGCTGGTTCCTGGAAGTGGACAGGTTATCAACAGAGACAACATCATCAAGTACGTCCCCCTTCTCACTGGGTACCAGCGCAGCTCTCTCTGCTAGACTCATCTTTGCTTTTCTTTGGTCCTACAGGTTTGACCACACTCCACTGGCCACGCCCAATGGTGACCTGCTGATCAGAGACCTCTCCTTTGAGGTGAGGGTGTTACCTGTGGGGGGCTGTGGCCTAGCTGAGACTTTATGGACCGAGCTGATCCCATTCATGCCTGTAGAACGTCTGTGGAATGATGTCTCCTCTCTTCTGTGTGTTTTCAAGGTGAGGTCCGGAACCAATGTTCTGGTTTGTGGACCCAACGGCTGCGGAAAGAGCTCCTTGTTCCGAGTGCTTGGAGAGGTGAGAGTGTTTGGATTCAGTAACGCAGCCTGCTTCCTTCTGCTGTAGGCTGGCCTGGTCCTGACCTGGTCCTGACCTGGTTCTGACCTGGTTCTGACCTGGTCCTGACCTGGTCCTGACCTGGTTCTGACCTGGTTCTGACCTGGTTCTGACCTGGTTCTGACCTGGTTCTGACCTG
>NW_015152945.1:22761-24419 GCF_000732505.1 Cyprinodon variegatus | reverse complement strand
AGAATTGTGCAGAGGTAAACAGAGGTAAAACACACTCTTTTTTTAATTTAATCTGCTGTCCCCGTTTCATACAAAATAATACATTCAAGGGACGGTAAATAAAAGTATTGTATTTACATGTGCACTGGAACTATAAGAGGAACTGACACTGAGCATTTAAAATATTAACTTCACTATACAAGTTGTATATCTGGGCTGTAGTTACTCTGTTTCGCCCATTTCATGTATTTTATCTAGGGCTGAACCAATTAATCATATTAATTGATTATTTAAATAATCCTTAACTAATTTAGTAATTGATTAATTATTAATTGGAGTATATGGCCACTAAAATATGCCTTTAGCTGACAGAGCGACCCACTTAGAGGAGGAATAATACCAAGATTGTAAAAATATGTAAACATTTTGCATTTAAGATGAAAACATGTTTTTGTCTGTCAATATTCTCCATCCAGAACTCCTCAAGAGGACATGTTTCTGTTTCAGCTGGTTAAATCTAGTAAAAAAAATCTTCTTATAAAATATCTGATTAATAGAAAAAATAATCTACAGATTCATCAATTTGCAGATTGATTCAAGTATTATTTACCAGAAATTAATGTATGCACTAATTTACTTATGGACCGTGTGGAAATCTAGAAAAATAGAATCTATTTAAATAGAATTCCTCTGTTTGTCTTTATCCTATTTCTAGGATAAATAGAATAAATTAAATAGAACTATTTTTATGTGGAAAACAAAAAATAGCAGATCTTTAGCATCTTTCTTGTGTTATTAATGTTCTACAAAATAAATAAAACCTGTTATTTATACCTGAACTGCCTCAAAAATGAAAACAGTCAAAGCAAAAAAAATATTGGTGAAAGGGAATCAGAAATGTTGATAGTTTACAGTCTTTGTTCATTTTAACAGCAGTTTTCAGAACTGCTGTTGCTGGCTCCGCATCTGTGCTGTTCTTCCTTAGGTGTTTCCAGTTGACTGGTGGGCGGGGCACGCACACCTGGGTTGGTTCAGCAGCACTTCGCCATGCTATAAGTATGGCGTGCGGACAGCAGGAGGACGCTAGAGTGTTACCAGTAGTGGTATGGCTGCAGGCCACTGTCTCCTCCTTGAGAGTAGTTATCTCCGGCTAACCGTTTCTGTGTCTCCCAGGTTGTCTTCTGGGTGCTCACACTACCTTCTTGAAGGTTCTTACCAAGCAACCTCCAGACTGAGTCAACCCCTCGAGCTCTCCGTTCACCCCGAGTCTGTCTGGTTCCTCCCGCTGCCCTGGATCTCAGGATCGGCAGAGTTGCTGCCGATCCTGAGTTCCTTGCCTTCTCCGAGCGTCCCTGTTTAAATAAACTGTTGAATCTGATCCTTGCTGCCTAGTGTGTTTCTGCATGTGGGCCAAACATATTAAGCCAAACATCCATCCATCCATCTGTCGTGGGAAAAAAGTATTCAACTATTCAACCTAGTTTAATAAACGGAGATCGATGGATTTCACTCAGTCGATACATTTAATTATATCTTTGCAAAGAGAGAGCAGTTCATCATACAGCCCTAATGGCACAGCATTCTGGTCTGCTCTGATCTGGGCAGCGTTCGTCCCCCTTACTTACAACAATGGAAAGCAGTCAGAGTCAAAACAAATTACAGACACTTTGCTTAACAGT
>NW_015152945.1:18195-19412 GCF_000732505.1 Cyprinodon variegatus | reverse complement strand
ATACTGACTCTAAAACAATCATGGTTTAGTGAAAGCCAACCAGGCTGTACATCATCACCCTCATTAGACATTTCCCATAGATAAAGTCATGTCAAGAAAGTCAGTCTGTCAGAAAGCATTTTCTTCGTTGGAAGATGCAGAAAAGAATCTAATATGAGAAAGTTATCAAGCTTTTCTTGCATAGTTGGAACTCTATAGAAATGGAAAATAAAATAAAATATATGGTTGATCACTTTACCCTTTACTGACTGCTGCCAACAGGCGGTTTCAGTCCTGGAGCTCCCCCACCTCAGTCCCAAAAGTTCAGCTACTTCTCAAAGAAAAACAAATAATTCAATAATTAAAAAATAACTTAGCACCGGAGAGAACACTCCTCCAGGTCTGAATTCCACAAGGAGCGGCTCCATTCAGGGAGTCCATGTTTAAAGGGCAGGGAGTAAAAAAAACAATGGTTAGTTTAAGGAAGAGTTTAAATTTTTCAAATTAATAATAATAGTAATAATAAAAAAAAATTATAAAATAAAGTTGTTCATCTTTACCATATAAAAGAAGAAGCCTTTTTCAGGAAGGAAATGTTGTCTCGTCAGTCACCCCACTTCATCCTTCAGTCACTTTAAGTCACCTTTCCCTCTCGTCACATACTTTTCTCATCTAATTTTCTTATATTTTCTTTTCTCATCAACCTTACTTTTCTCTAATTAATGTTGTTGTTTTTTTTGTAATTTACTTTTAGGTTAATTCCTCCATTTTACAAGTTTTTTCGGTTTTTAAACTTTTAATTTCACCTTATTTTATGCCCTACTTACTTTTTTTTCGTTATTATTTTATTGTTTTTTTTTAGCTATGAGTTATTAATTTCCTGTAAAAAGTTTAGAGTTTTGTTTCTTTAAAAGCACCATTGAAATTAAAATTCATTATTATAACATAGTTTACTGTAAGTTTAATATATAACACAGTGTAAAGATGTTTAGTATCAGGTTGAAACACTGCCTTTTTGAATTCTTATTTTAACCCATTTCTCTCTGGAGCTGAGAGTTTCTTTGAACTCCCCTCTCATCCATCCATCATTTTCAATGTTATTTTTTTGCTTTTTTTTATGTTTTCAATTTTTTTTTTTCAAAATCTGTAAATCTTCTTACCTTACCTTCTTTTTAGGCTCTTACTTCTCATCATATTTGTTTATCTTATCTTCAACATTTTCTATTGCAACATTAAAT
>NW_015152945.1:15229-16503 GCF_000732505.1 Cyprinodon variegatus | reverse complement strand
GCATTAAAATGATTAACCTATTAATCTTTAATTTAGTTAGTTTATTTATTTTAGCTAGATTACATTTATTTATTTGGTTATTTTAATGGAGAAGAAGAGGACTTTGAGCAAATTTTCTAGTATTTGATTTCTAGTAATCTTTAAATCTGTTAACAATCTGTTGTTTTGTAATTTGGTTTTTGAAATTCAATTTAAACTGTGCCGACAAAAAGATTCCTCTCACCGTCTCAAGAAAGGAATGGTTGGTTTTGATCCTCCTGCTGACCTCCAGGGACCTCGATGTCAGAAGTCCTCACTCCCTTAACCTTCTAACGGGGTATTGAGGCTGGAAGACTGCTTCCTCCAGGTGGTACCTGACACTTCTGACAATCACTGTCCTCAGAAAAAAATCAGTCAAGGAGAATCCTGCCGACAATGCCATATTGTTGTGGAAAAAAGGGTTCAACTATTCATCCTGGTTAAATAAACGGAGGTCAATGGATTTCACTCAGTCGGCACATTTATGTGTGTATGACATCATCCACGACGGACTGGAGTTGTGACAGGCAGCCTTGGCCACAGGCGGCTACGATCTACTCCTTCTATTTATTCAGCTAGCTAATCTGAATCGTTCAATTCCATTTCCAGAGAGAGATCATCTGTGGTAGTAGCACTAGACATCTTCCAGGCATGTGAGTAAAACTAGCAGCAGTTCAGAGGACAGGATGAAGGAATGGTAGCCAGCGCACACGGATGACGTCATACACGCGCCACTTTGTTTGTCTAATTTGAAGAAAGTGGGGGGGCTGACCTTTGATGACCTCTAGAAACATCTCTTTATATCATTAAGATGATAGCGGCACAAACGAAAATTTTTGCTTCACAAACGTAGCACAAACATTTGACACTACTTTTGTCTGATTTGAAGAAGGTGGGGGGGCTGGTTGACGTTTTGACTTTTACATTTTCATTAATATCTTCAAAGCCAAAGCAGCACAAACGACAATTTTTGCTGAACAAACCAACACAAACGGAGCTGAGTTAATTGACACCCATTTGTCTGATTTGAAGAAGGTGGGGGGGCTGGTTGACGTTTTGACCTTTACATTTTCATTAATATCTTCAAAGCCAAAGCAGCACAAACGACAATTTTTGCTGAACAAACCAACACAAACGGAGCTGAGTTAATTGACACCCATTTGTCTGATTTGAAGAAGGTGGGGGGGCTGGTTGACGTTTTGACCTTTACATTTTCATTAATATCTTCAAAGCCAAAGCAGCACAAACGACAATTT
>NW_015152945.1:13152-15219 GCF_000732505.1 Cyprinodon variegatus | reverse complement strand
AGTGTCTCATCTAATGAGGTGAAGGAGGTTGTAGAGAGATTTTATCAACAGTCAAACATGGAAAACGCCTCTACTGCTAATTCCTGTGGCGTCTAACTGCTGTAACTTATTTGAAACAAATGTTTTTTTTGTTTTTTTTTATTCAAAAATAAAAATCATTACAGATCATGCATGAATAAATGTCATCTGATAACCGAAATTACCTTATCATTTGAAACCTTTGTCACAAATCATTCAGGACAACGGCTTCTCCCCTTGTGTCTATCAATACTAAACTTAGAGGTGAAGCTTTTTTTACAAGAGAGACATTCAAAAAGCTTCTCACCAGTGTGAATTCTCATGTGACGAGTCAATTTACCTTTTTCGGTAAAGTTTTTATTACAAATTGTACAGGAGAAAGGCTTCTCACCTGTGTGAATTCTCATATGACGAGTCAATTTACCCTTTGCAGTAAACTTCTTGTTACAAATGGTACAGGAGAAAGGCCTCTCACCTGTGTGAATTCTCAGGTGAGAAGTCAAATTGTTCTTTTCAGTAAAGCTCTTGTTACAAATGGTACAAGAGAAAGGCCTCTCACCTGTGTGAATTCTCAGGTGAGAAGTCAAATTACTCTTTTCAGTAAAGCTCTTGTTACAAATGGTACAGGAGAAAAGTTTCTCACCTGTGTGAATTTTCATGTGACGAGCCAATCTACCCTTTGAAGTAAACTTCTTGTTACAAAACGTACAGGAGAAAGGCGTCTCACCTGTGTGAATTCTAATGTGTATAGCCAGTAAACTCCTTTTAGTAAACTTCTTGTTACAACTGGTACAGGGGAAAGGCTTCTCACCTGTGTGAATTTTGATGTGAGAAGTGAGATAACTCCTTTTAGTAAACTTCTTGTTACAAATCATACAGGAGAAAGGTTTCTCACCTTGATGAATTCTGATGTATGTATCAAGATTAGATTTCTCATTGAACATTTTTACACAGGACAGAGATTCAAAAGGCTTCTCACCTGTGTGAATTATCATGTGATCCATTAAATTTTCTTTTTTTATGAAGTTTTTTCCCCATGTTAAGCATGGGAAAGGTTTATCTCCTGTATCTTCAGTCTCCTGCTTTAGAACAAGCTGCTCTCCCTGCTTACTAATGGGGAGCTCCATGGTTTCCTCTTTTGTCCAGGGATTTTCTAGTTCTTTCTGCTCTTCTTTTATCTGCAGAGCTTCTGGTTCCTCTTGGTCCAAACTGGAATTCTTCTCCTGTTCACAGAGCTGCTGGTCAGAGAAATCCTCCTCTTTTCCAACATCATCCTGAAGGAAGTCTAGAAAGACAAACAGCAGAAAGAGTTTCTATTGTAGGTTAAAGACAGGACGCTTCATTTTAATCAACCTTGCATTGATCTAACTACATATAAACAGACTGGAATTACATAACCCAGACTGCACTTCAGCTCTGACACCACAACATAAGGTTATAACAGACTGATTGATTATCCATTATCTGGTGAGGTTTGGACCTCCACTTTTATCATCACAGCTTTAAAATCCGATTCCCTGCAGAATCCTAACCACTAAAGAAATGTTTAAACTATTTTTTTGATTATTTTTTTTTTGCTCAACTGTCGAGGATTATTATCTTTTTTTTTCCTTTTATTGATCTCATACTGGAGAACTACCTCTACATTTAACCCATCCCCTTGGGGAGCGGTCAGCTGTGCAATTGGCGGTTAAGGGTCTTACTCAGAGACCCAGAGTGGAGGCTGTGGGGATGGAACTGAATATTTGCAATATTTTCACAGCAGTGGAGTCACCAGCTCCACTGTGACCCTATGGATGAGCCCAAACAAGGGTATGAACACACATTTATCACAGAAGCCAAAATAAAAGGGAGGAGCCCTTCAGAAAGCCAGAGCTCCATTCCATTCTGGTCTGATCCAGCTCATTATCTAGCATTCTGCCTTCACTGGCCTCAGTGCAGAGCTAGACTGCAAACCTTCTCAGAGCTAGATTGTAAACAGACATAATGCAGCTCTTCTTAAGACACAATACGGGTAATAACTTCAGAAAAACAGGGTTAAGTTAACAT
>NW_015152945.1:9418-10089 GCF_000732505.1 Cyprinodon variegatus | reverse complement strand
GCTATCAGGCGGAAGGAGGAAATATGTAGAGAAGCAAAAGCGCAAGTAAAAAATGCAGAAGAAGAGGCTTCCTCGATTTTATGATTTAGCAAAATGTCCAATTGTGGACTTTTAAAAACATGAAATAACTGAATTTGATTTATCGCCCAGCCCTACTTGGAATAATATAAGCCAGGTTAGAAGCGTCTGATTGCTATAATTCTTAAAGAAGAGCAGATTAACAACATTTAAGGTTTTAAGAAAAGAGGTGGAATAGCCCTTTAACTTTTTGCTGAACCGGTATTACAAGAAGAAGAGCATAACTGCTGAGAATTGCCTCACCCGTTGCTCTCTAAGCTCTTGCACATTAATGGTCAAGTGTCATGACCCCTGTTTTAGTAAAGGCGGCCGTGGAGAGATTCTCTGTTTAATCAAATGAAATATAGAGAAAATAAAACCATGGATAATGCAGGAATGCTTTTCAGAGATTTGTTGGTGGCTTTAAATTCTGATGAGCCTATCACACTTCTTTATGAACATTTTTCCACAGAATGGACATTCATAAATGTTCTTACCTGTGTGAGTTCTCATTTGATCCATTAAATGTTCTTTTTTAAGGAAGTTTTCTCTACATGTAAAACATGGGAAAGGTTTCTCTTCCGTCTTCTGGTTCAGAACAAGCTGCTCTTCGT
>NW_015152945.1:6428-7996 GCF_000732505.1 Cyprinodon variegatus | reverse complement strand
CTTTTCCAACATCATCCTGCAGGCGGTCTGGAAAGACAAACAGCAGAAAGACTTTCTATTGGTGCTTAAATAAAGGACACCTCACATAAAAGAACCAAACTCTGTCCTTGAGTTGAGCAGTGTATGGATCATGTTAAGCAGCCTGAAGATATGAAGTTCATTCTGGCTTATTTTGTTTTCCTCACAAATAATTATGATAGAAAGTAAAACATTTACATCCAACACCACAGTGACTGTCTGGCAAATGAGGGAATAATGAGACACCCTACCCTCAGCAGAGCTTCCTGTACACCTCTGCCTGGAAGAGACAGACCCCAGCTCAATGTGTCAGAGGTTGAGCAGATCTTAAATAATTTTCTAATGGAATTTCCCTGTTCTATGGTATTACAAATAAACATTATGGTAAGAAAGAGAATGAACAGGGCTAAATGATAAAGCCTTCCTATTGTTTTGCTAAAAATTAAGCTATCAGCAGGGCAACAGGGCTACGATTTATTCCCTTTAAAACAGTTTGAACCAGAAAATGAAGTGAGTACAGTGATAAAAACATCCCAGTGACACAAGAATTCAGTTGTTAGATTGTATACAAAATGAAATTTCATTTAGTTCAGCTTTCCAAACAGTAAATTAACATTTCCATCCCATAAAGTGCAGCAGTGATCAAATGTAAACAGCGAGGGAGAAAAAACGTGATGTAAAAAAACATTGATATGGAAGTTCAGAGCATTAAGCTATATGGTGCAAATATGCAGTATTTTTGGTTTGTTTTTTTCAGTGAAGAAGCTGTTGAACACTCTGATGGATCTGCATCGACTGTTTCAAAGCCTCCCAGAGGCCAGCAGATGATGATGTCTATGACTTCCTTAACTGTTGGTTTAGCCCTTGTTAGCTGGGGCCTGTTGTTGATAAGTCTAGACTGTACTGGATGCAGGAAGGACTGCAAGTTCTGGATGATGAGTTGATCACCTTCAGTCCCTTACATGGAAATGCAGAATCCCATTCTGGACACGTTAAAAGAGGCAAGTTTTTGTTAATCTGGGAACTCTTGTCTGGGTTCCCATCTCAGAAGAGCAAAGTAAGACAAAAGACAAAAAGACATTTGACCAAACCAAATAAAGATTCTCAGAAGACACAAAGAAATTTGACCAGACCGATTTAAGAAACTCAGACATCATAAAGGAGGGGTCAGATGGTTGAACCATATTATTTATTTTCTATTTGATATTTTACTTGAGACTTACCGCTATCTTTGCTGGGTCAGAGTTTGCTAATAAAAGATCATTAAACATTATAATATGTGTGGAAAGAAGATTTTTTGAGTCATCAATTTCCTGATGGTATCCTGTAGAGAGGAACAACAATGCATTTGGGTACTATATGGTAAATGGCATGTACTTATATAGCGCCTTTATTCAAGTCAGGAGACTTGACCAAAGCGCTCTACACTACATTCATTCACCCATTCACACACACACTCACACACTGATGGTGGTAAGCTTTCCTGGGACTCACTGACAGAAGCGGGGCTGCCGTACACTGGTGCAACCGGCCCCTCTGACCACCATCAG
>NW_015152945.1:2230-5092 GCF_000732505.1 Cyprinodon variegatus | reverse complement strand
TGCATTAATTCTTTGGATCGATTTTTTGCCCAGGCCCAGCAGAACCTCTTACTTTATGCTCTCTCTGCCTTTTCTCATCATAATAGCTTCATGTGGTCTGTTCCTGTTTGGCTGTGACTCAATCCTAGATTGAAATATCAGCTGTGCTGCTGCCATCAGCACCTTTGTTTATAGATGTTGGAGCCTGTTTTTCATTGTTGTCCTGTTTCTCTTACTGTGACTAACTGTATATGCTCCATTTCATCCTCTGGCATGGGAACTGGTTTAAAGCCTGTCTGCTTGTGTTTCCGGGATGGCGCCAACTTTTTTTTTTTATCTCTGCTTCTTTCTGTATTTCTGAAGTCAGATGGCCGCTCAAACTGAGCCTGGTTGTACTGGAGGTTCCCTCCTGTCAAAAGGGAATTTTGGGGGGTGCTAGTGCGCAGCTGTAAGATGTAGACGTGTTGGCTTGCGCTCACCACCACAACTTCAAATACATTTCTAAATACCAAGATAAGTCCACCTTTGAGCTGGCATTGGTGATTCTGCACCTTTGGTTAGTCTAGGGCATTATGTCACCATCGAAGAAAGCCATAAATTCTGGGAAAAATGTTAGCAGTGGCACTACCGACGGAACTGTGAGCGAACCCGGAGACTGTGTTTCGGCTGACAAAACCCTGACGCTCGAGATGTGCCAGGAATTCTGTAAGAGTATGTCAGCGTCAATTCTTGAGAAGTTAGATGAGCGCTTTGATGCTCTCGAAGCTAAATTTCAACCTTTTAGCTGCACAGACTGAATTGCAGAATCGCATGGTCGGCCAAGAATAAGAAACCAGCGCACATGAGGAGCATCTAGGGGAACTTGAGATGAAATGTGGGGAGCTCACAAAGCTTACAGCCAAGCAGCAATTTAAGCTGCTGGATCTGGAGGCTCGTTCCCGAAGACATAACATTAAAATTGTTGGCATAAAAGAAAACTCAGAGGAAGGGAGACCAACTGAGTTTGTTTCTAAGCTCATTCCCGAACTACTGGGAAAACAACATTTCCCGCATCCCCTGAAGGTGGACCGCATGCACCGCTCTCTATGGCCCAAACCGGCGGTGTGTGAGAAACAGCGCACCATCATAGCCCGGATACATCACTTCCAGACGAAAGAACTAATTTTATGCCTTGCCAGGACGCAGCCATTGGAATACAGGGGGAGCAAAGTTCTGATTTTCCCTGACTACACCAGCATAGTAATGAGCCAGCGCAGCGCCTTTCGGAACGTGACGCAGGCCTTGAGAGGGGATGGAAGCAGGTTCCAGCTGTGCTACCCAGCCCGGCTGTGGTTGCAATGGCAGGACGGTGAGCCCCCTGAGGTATTTAAAGACCCGGGTCAAGCAGAGACGGCTCATCGGCAGAGGAAGGGAAACGCGACTGAATTCGGGTCTGCTCTTTCAGAAAATACATTTTAAGACTATCTGGTACAGTTGTTTAGTTCATTGGTCAGTTTATTTATTGTTGTGGTGGAGGTGCAGGGATTTGACTGTGATCGGTCTGACAGATGTCCGGCAGCTCCTGTCTCATTCAAAGGGGGGAAGATATGCGTTGTGTTCTGTAGACGTTGGGATGTGGGAGTACATCCCGGTGTCTACAGGATGTAGATGTGTGGGAGAGGGGAGTTCGAGGGGTGTGTCATTTGTCTGTTCGTTTTACATAGATGCATATATATTATTTGTTTGTATCATACAGCATCAAAACTGAGAGTTCTGACAATATATCTGTTTAATGACTGATGCTCATGGAGATGGGCAAACAGAGGGGAAAAATCTGCAACTGATCTCGTGGAATGTTAAAGGTCTTGGTAGTGCAGTAAAGGGGGAAGTTTTTAAACATCTGAAGTCATTGGATGCGGAAGGTATTTTTGTGCAAGAGACTCATATAAAGAAAAAACGCACAACATAGACTGAAGTGTAGCTGGCTGCCTCAAATATACCAGTTGCTATTCACCTCACATGCGCGTGGTATAGCCATATTATTAAGAAAGAATATCCTAATTCAGGATATTTAATCTTTTCTTGGTGACCCTTTGGGCAGGTACCTGATGGTGACTGGCAGCATAAATTCAAAACCATTAACTTTCCTTAATACATATGGCCCAAATTCAGATGATCCTAATTTTTTAGAAAAGTGTTTGACCCGCTTCCAGACGAAAATTACTCAAACATAATAATAGCAGGGGGCCTGAACTGTTATCGTGACCTCTTACTTGATAGATCATCTAAATGTCCAGCATCAGAACTGGCATCCACCAGACTTCTAAATAATCTCCCCAATCAAGGAATATGGTGGATATTTGGAGGACTCAACATCCTACGGGTAGAGAGTACTCCTTTTACACACATGTGCATAAATCTTACAGCAGGATTAATTATTTCGTAATAAGTAACAATCTTATCTCCCAAATCGCTGATTCTAAATACCAAAACATACTGATTTCTGATGATTGTCCCCTAGCTATATCACTAAACCTGTCCTTTCCAAGGCAGGCTTACTCCTGGCGACGTAACGCAAACCTTCTTAATGACGATTACTTTGTTGCACACATAACCTCTAAATTAAAGGACTTTATAGAAATAAACGATAATTGTAAAGTATCTGATTCCATCTTGTGGGAAGCGTCAAAGACCATTCTGCGTAGCAAAATTATTTCCTACACCTCAGCCCTTAAAAAAGAAAGGCAGAAACGCTTATTTGAAATCAACTCTGGTCTCTCTAACTTGAAAAGAAAGTATCAAGCCTCCGAATTACCTGACGACTGTAGGGAAATACTTAAACTTAGATATGAATATAACGGAATCATGAGCAGCCAGATTATCAACTTGCTTTGGAGATTAAGA
>NW_015152945.1:0-951 GCF_000732505.1 Cyprinodon variegatus | reverse complement strand
ATCTGTGCATCTGGGTTCTGTTTGTTTGTTCATCTGTATGTTCTAAACTTTTAAAACTGATTATAGAAAAAAAACATTTTTTTAAAGGAGTTTTTCTCTCTACTGTCACTACAAGCATGCTTGGTGTGAGGAATTGGCTTTGAGTCAATTAGTCGATGTAATCAGCTGGATTCTTTAGATAAAAAACTTTAAACTAATTTGACTGAATTGTCTCTATAAAGTGGTTAAGATGACATGAGTTGTGAATTGGCGCTGTATAAATAAACTGAATTGAATGATAACAGAGGCTATGTGTACAAAGGGCTTAAATTCCCCTGGATGACAGGTTAAAAAATAGCAGTTAAAAGAAGCACAGATTGTCTGTCATGAACATTATTTTCAAGCACAAGGATGTCTATAAGTGCACAAGGCACATGGACACCATAGTCAGGACAGGCGTGACAGCGTGTTTTCTAGTAGTTTTTTCTGCTATCATTCTCCTGACACAATATAGGGATGTATGTTATGAACAGTTGGACAATTTAGGCTGAAACAATCGATATAGATTAGAAACATGGCTTTACAATTATAATGAACTGGAATATATGTTCATAGATTGTATGTTTTCTTTTTTGAAAATAATAATAACACATAACAATAAAAAAGTCTATTTATCAGCCAATTCAATAAAACAAATATACGGCTATTGAAAGCTTTAAAATGAAGTGGGGGATCTTAAAGTGGATCTGCTGCTTTATAGATCCAGTGAAGGTGTTTTAGGAGAACGCACTATCAACAGGAAGTTATCTTTAGCTTAGCATGTTGATTTCCTCTAAGCAGTTTTCCCATAGATATCCATAATAAAGGCTAGATGTCTTACGGCGGAGTCTCAAACGTCATCACCGGCGGCCATCTTCCCTCAGGCCGGCTTTCTGTTTTGCTCTGTGGTACCTAATGTAAGCTGAGTGATCA
>NW_015152944.1:0-24462 GCF_000732505.1 Cyprinodon variegatus | reverse complement strand
CCTCTTTGGGCTGTAGCATCTGCAACCAGAACAATGTCCCCAGGAACAAGACATCTTTTAGGTCCAGTCCACTTTTGTCTCTCCTGCATCACTGGTAGGTACTCAGAAATCGAAATTGATAGTTGTGCTCAAACAATCCTGGCGGCAAGATGGGTTTGTTCTTGAGGGTCACAATGTGATTGGGTGTGAGAGCTTCAAGGTCATTTGATTCATCTGAGACCTTCATGATGGGTCTGTCATTTAGAATAGCTTCAGCCTCACAAAAGATAGTTTGTAGACCTTCATCATCCAGAATCTGTTGTTTAAGAATGGAGGTGAGTACACTTTTCACTGAACGGCTCAGGCGCTCCCAAACACGACCATGATGAGAAGCTGCAGGTGTGTTAAACTTCCACTTTATGCCATCCGGAGTTAAAGCTCTTTGAATCTCGGAATGATTCGAAGCAGCTGAACTCTCTCTTAGATCCCGATTTGCACCAACAATATTTGTGCCATTGTCAGACCTGATGGATGAAACTGGTCCTCTTCTGCAAACACATCTTCTGACTGCATTTATTCAGGAATCTGAATCCAGAGAGTAGGATACTTCCAAATGAACAGCAAGACTGCTCATGCAAGTGAAAAGCACTCCATATCTTTTCAAGAAACTTTGTTCTCTTTTAACATTTATAGGCCCAAAATAGTCCATTCCCACATCAGTGAAGGGAGCTGGGTCAGGCAACACTCTTTCTTTTGGTAAACTCAACATATCTTTTTGTTGTTAGACGTTTTAACATCATTTTCTTTGGCATTAGTGTTGGAGATTTTGTATTGTGCTTGACTTCTTTAAATAACCCAACATCAGACGTTATTTTTGCCACACTTTATGAAGTAAACAATATCAGATCTTGAACACCCCTCTGACAAGCTGACAGCTTGGTATTGTGCAATCTCACAGCTGAAGCGCGGCTCCAATGAACTTCAAACTCTGTAGTGCATAATGATATACTGTCCTTGAAACTCCAATAGTTCCACCCGTTTCCCTTGAAGTGTGACGCATCTTGCGTGATCCTTTAAAATCCAAAGTTTCTTTTAATCCACACGCAGATCTTTATTTTGATCCAATACATCCCCAAAAAAAAGTCCATCCTTGATGATTGCGATCAATCCTCTTGATCCAGGGCAGGTTTTTTTACTTCTGTTGTGGCCCAGCTTTGATGACACAAAAAAGTGGACATCCACAAAGGCCACAGATGCACCATTGACTTATTTGACGCAGGCAAAAGAAAAAAATGCTCCAGGTAAACTCCTTTAGTTTTCTCAGTTTATATTTTTCTCAGGCAAGCAAACAAAAAAGACAAACATTTCCTCCATGTTTCTCTTGCGTTGGTAAAAAAACATACGCCCACCCAGATGCATGCTGGTCCTACCATTGACTGCCTATTTATAAAAAATAATAAACCTAAATTAATTATAACTAACCAAAAAATATAGGAACATGACTAAATAACAAAAAAAAATCTAATCGCAGATATTAAACAATAAAGTAAAATAAACTTAGCTAGATTATGCACAAAAACAAAAAACATTTTTAATCATTAACAAAAAATAATTGGCTCCTACAACCACTTTTGGGCATTTTCCCTTTGGATAGATTTTACATGCACAAGTGCACTCTCACAAACAACGACAGGTGCCTGGCTCCAGGTACTCTTTTGGTACTTTTGGCTCCAGGTACTTTTTTTCACTTCCATACAGAAGCCCATGTTTTTATCTTCAGCTACCACATTATACATGTCAGATTTAATAATACTACATATACTTCAGCGAGGTGTTACCTTATTGTATCTCTTATACTATATCCGTTGGTTGTACTTTTCTTTTTACATCTATTTGCAGGTGATGAAGCAGAAAGAAGAAGTTTTATCATTCTCTCCTCTTTCTTTAATATTTTCTCCTTTTTCTTGTTTTTCCTTTCCTGTTCTTCTTTTCCATTGCAGTGTCCATATAATCCCTGCATGAATACTCCCTGCATGAATCATAATAAAGCTATTTACATGCATAAATCCAGCGGAACACTATGGCGATAGCCGTACTGTTCCACTTGTGAAAGTAAAATCTGTTTGGCTCTTTTTGGCATCAAGACTATTATTCTTATTGTCACATCGCCAGACAGGATACTGTTTAGAGGTAAAGGAAGTTGAACTATAGTATCAGATGAAATTCCTTTTTAAAAAAACATCTTGAACTGGTGTAAACAGAAAGGAATAGGAACTTGAATCTGAAGAAAACTGAAGTTAAATGTAATTTATGTCTTGAGGAAAATGCATTTGTTAAAAAAATATGTTTATTAAAGTTTCTTATCTTCAAGCCATTGATTTAATGACTTAGAGAAATCCAATAGCTTTGTTGGCATGTTCATCGAGTGCTTATGAACAGTGGTGTCAAAATTACACACATTTGTTACTTGAGAAGTATAGATACTGCAGTTTAAAAACACTCTGGTAAAAAGCTGAAGTATCAACTTGACCTCTTTAATCAAGCAAAAGTGAAAAAGTATGTGCTCCAAAAACTACTTAAAGTATAAAAGTATAAAGTAACAGCCAGGTGCCACTATATGAATTGAAAGCTTAATTTTTCGACTATTTCGAAAAATTCTTTGAGATAGGGCCAAGGAGGAGGGAGGGCTTGTTGGTCTCTGTAACCGCTCTTCCAGTTTGGTGATCACTGCCCCGAGTGAGCATTTTGAAAATGCATTTTCAAAGCCCACTCTTTAACAATTGATTTAAATAATCCAATTTAAAAAATGTTTGAATACAATTCAAAATTTCACTTCAATAATTTAATTTAGGTTGCAGGTTCGATTCCTGGCTTGGGGTCTTTCTGCATGGAGTTTGCATGTTCTCCCTGATCATGTGTGGGTTCTCTCTGGGTACCCAAGCTTTCTCCCACAGTCAAAAAACATGACTGTTAGTTTACTTGGCTTCTCTAAATTCTCCTTAGGTGTGAGTGCGTGTGTGAATGGTTGTTTGTCCTGTTTGTCTCTGTGTTGCCCTGCAATGGACTGGCGACCTCTCCAGGGTGTAACCTGCCTCTCGCCCGTAGACAGCTGGAGCTAGGCACCAGCACCCCTCGCGACCCCAACAGCGATAAGCCTGAAGGAAAATGGATGGGTGGATGATTTAAGTGTTCAAATTGAAATGGCTAGTTTTCTTTTTCAGTGACTCTCTAGGTCCTTTTTAGATGCACAAAATCATTTTAAGTGATCCCTGAGTCGCACTTTGAGTATCCCTGCTTTTGAGCTTTTAGGATCAGCCTCTTACATGCTGTTTTCAGAAGATGTGGTTACACAAAGCAAATTAGCTGATGTCACATGTTTGTTCACTAGGGTGAATCATCTGCCAGATCAATCTTTTATGTTGCCTAGAGGCAGAAATTAAGATTTAATCACCATGAGGCCTTTTGTACTCAGTGTTCTGTGTGACTCATCCCAGAACATGATGTGTGATTGTATCTATGAGCCGATAAGTGAAGACGCATTGGTCTGAAGTTGATCTGATATTGCTGTTCCACCTCTTCGTCTGCTTCCATTATATGGATACTGTAAAAACCAAGACTAAAATCTGGGCTTACTGATAACTTTGTCACATGGCAAGATCTTCATCAGCATGTGAAAGTATTTTTTTTTTGTATGGTCTCCCATTTTGTGGCTCACTTTCCTTCCTTTAAATTTTATTTAATTTTTCACACATTCATCGCTGCCCATCCTTCTTAAAGCGCTTTAAACATATCAGTTAGACTGATGTCTGGACTTTGAACCATTAAAAGACCTTGATTCTTTTACTTTTTGGCAATGATCTTGTTTTATTTCACATCTAGAGCAGCTCATGATGAACTCACCCTCTGCAAGGGGCTACGGTCCTGCAGCTGCAGAGTAATACCAAATTATAACTCCACCATCATGTTTGCCAGTGTACAACCACAGAAGATGATTCTCTTACAAAAGCAAAGATACTGTAACTCCTTCTCAGAGCTAACTTGGATTATTGAACAATCACAAATAAAGTTGTGTTCTGCACAGACGTGTTCTTTCATAAATGATGTCATGATCTTGGCACTGATGACTGGCTTAAATGCTCATTCCATTCACCTGTCTAGCGCTGCCTGGTTGCTCATTAGGGCTTGCATCTAGTTATCAGGGCCGTATAATTCTTGTTCTCTGGTGCCAGTGGTGAAAAGGTATTTAGCGTCCCGACCTGTTCTGCATCTCAACCACTGAGTCTGCCTATTCCTATCTGAACGGTGTGCCTGAACTGTCTTTGGACTTCTGGACCTCTGAACCAGCCTGTCCCTGTTATGAGCTGTTTGGCTGACCTGGCTTCGGACTCCTGCTTGTTCTCTGGTCTCCGGGGCTGCAGCACCTGGGTGTCCCAGATGATATGAACATGTAGATTGATGATGACACATAGATTTATGTGGTCACTAACCTGTGTTTCCTTTTACAGAGTTTCCTGTGATAGACGTTCTAGCCGCTGCTACTACGATCATTGTTTTAATAAACGCTTTGAAGTTATCCCACTGTCTTGCCTCAAATACTGGGCTGTTTGTTCTGAGTCATGACAAATTAAAACAGCATTACATAATATTCTAGCGAAATGTAGTTTCAAACTTTGGAAAAAAAACTATTTTGTATTTTGTAAAAGATGTTAAGAGATGTCTGTGCTGATATTTCCGATTTGATTTGTGTAAAACATGGTTTCGTGTCTCAAGGCCAACAATTTCTAATTTGGTCTAATTTGCCCAAAGGAAATTGTCCTGGATGTCCTTCAGAGTCACTGAAAGGATGGATGTGTTTACATGTTTTACAGAGGAGAGGATTTCTGTGTCATTCCCTCCAAACAAGTTAAATTCTACTTATTTTCAGAATGTGTAGCGCTCAGGTTTAGTTCTAAACATTATTAAATTATAACTGCTGTGACCAAATGTGTTCAGAGAAAGCAGGGTCAATCAGCAGACCTTTCTCATGTGATTAGGCAAAGTGACGCTCAATACCCGCCTACCAAAGTTTGGTTTTAGCCAATCATGTTTACAAAAAAAAAAACAGCAGCTGACAGCATCAGTAGCCACAACTTCCTTTTCCATATTCATTTCACATGACTTGAATGAAAATGAAACTGAATCCCACCCATCTCTTACAATTTCAAGAATCTAAGATAATCTATGTGTCTTATTTCAGAGCATTCAGATGTTTTTAAATCAAGTTTTACTCTTGCTTAAACTCCGAACAGCCTTGTGGGGATTTGCCTGGGATTCGTACTGTTGCTGAGCAAATCATCACCAAGATATTTCTTTTTAAAGCATCAGGATGACAAAGCTTTGTCTACAGTAGTCAGACCAGCACCAAGTGCACTGTCAGCAACCACTGAAGGAGACGCACAGGGCAAAACCCACATTACCATGAGCTGAATTGTGAAAAAAAACATAAACAAACAAGCATCACTGGTTTATTCAGAGCTAAGATGTTAGACTTTGGTGAAATGAAATAGGAAACAATCTGCATGCAAAGGTTGAGACTTTGTTGGTTGTGCCTGTGGACTGACAGTGTTTGGCTGCAGCCTGGTGTCCTGGTCTAATCCTGGGTAGTTTGTGCTGGGAGATAACACCAGGATGACAGGACCTGGAGGAAGATAGGGAGGAGAATTTGCTGCTGCTTTCTATGCAAACAAACATGACTGAGTGGTGAGGGGCTGTGATCCATCCATCTGTCTCCCTGCTTCTTTTCCTCACACAGCCCTCTTCGCTCCCTCCTCGAGTCGTCCTCTTCATCTGTCTCTGTCTCACTAATGAGCGCCAGTGGGGTTTCTCAGTAGCCTAACAACCGGCCATCTTTGTCTTCATCCAAAAATGGTGGGGCCACAGATTAGTGCTCCCCATTAGCTAAATAAACACACAAATCCAACAGAACTCACAGATCTGGCATTGTCACGTTGCAGCAAGAAAAGCCCACATAGCAGTAGGAGAGAGTAGAGGACAACAGATTATTTGGTATGCTAGCTGTATAATGCATAAAAGAAGTGATTAGTCTGCTAATGGTAAAAGGTCATCTACTAATATTTGTAGACTGTGTAGGAGTTAATACACAAAATTTGCATTCATAGATAGTCTTGTGACATGTTAGTAAAGGGCATCAGCATGATGCTAATGGTGTTTTCCATTTGACAGTAGAGGGTTGAGGTTTCTCATTAAACCCAACCCCAGAATGCAATACCGCTGCCCCCCCCACATAAAAGGTGGGGGAAGCTAAACAGTTAATTTGCACTAAAATGATGCTGGTCCATTGATGGGATGTTGGTCACTATGCACAGAGATGATTAAACACTGGATTTCTTATATGCAAAAGGAACAATACAAGTAGATTTTCCACATCCAGGTTCTGATGGTTGGTTCTGTTTTTATTTGTAGTAGAGAAATTGAGGAGTGGTGGTCTAGTGGTTGGGGAATAGAGCTTGGAATCCTGAGGTTGTGAGTTTGAAACCTGCTCCCACAGTCTGCCACTTTGTCTCTCTGAGACCCTTAACCCCTGATGGCAGCCCAGAGCTCCCCAAGGTGAACATGTAGAGGTAAAATTTGTCAATATGACAGTGGCGTCGGATGTAGGAGTTTGCCCTGAAATCGAAGGATTGACGGTTCAAGCCCTGGCTCTGAGTTTTATTGTTGTTGTGTCCTTGGGCAAGACACTTCACCTGCATTGTCTACTGATGGTGGTTACAATGTCGCTTGCTACTGTGAGTGTGTGTGAATGACTGAATGTAGGGTAAAGTGCTTTGGTCATGTCTCCTGACTTGAAAAAGTGCTATTTAAGTACAGGCCATTTACCATCAGTAAAGTGCAATTGATTATTAAGTCCTGACTTGCAAGTTGGAAAAAGTTTTTTTTTTTTTAAATAAGCTTGTGTTAGTCTTTGAAAGTTGTTATGTTCTTCACCAACCCTGATCTTAATCCAACATGGCTGCCAGACTTGCTAAGTAGCAATGTCGATGTTAGGGCAAAAATCATTTATATAAAAAGTCAGGAAACATATCAGCTTCATCAAAACATTATGCACCGAGAGACAGACTTACTGACAGAACCAGCATGACAGCAAAGCTAAAGGGTCTAACAATAAGTGATGAAAAAGAACTGGCTTATAAACTGCTAGGTGTTGATGATGAATTATTCTCTAAACTACGTCAAACGAAAAAGCTTTGCATCTAAGAAGGAGCATGAGGAGAGAAACTGAAGGGAAATGCGAAATAAACAGAAAAATTCAATGGTACTCTACCCCCTCTGGGTTGGAGCTCAGATTGGCCTCAATGTGAGGAGCTTAATGTAAGTATCTTGGTCTTGTTTTCTTTACATGTGATAGTAAGTAGATGCCAAACCCCACTGGGGCTTTGCCTTTTTAGTGTGCCGGAGTAGGAAAAGGCCTGAGTTTTCGATAATTGTACATCCGTTTTCCGAAGATCATCTGGGAATATGAGAACCAGGATGGCCGAGTGGTTAAGGCGTTGGACTTAAGATCCAATGGACATATGTCCTCGTGGGTTCAATCCCCACTCCTGGTAACCTCTTTAGCTTTACTTTGTGGTGTAGCAAGTCTTACTTCCTTGATGAATTGTCAATTCATCCTCGGGATGTTTGTCCTTCTCCGTAATGTAGGATATTTGAGTTCCTGAAAGCCTGCATGTACCTGCTCTTATTTGTCTAGTGCCAGAAGTAGAAAAAGTTCCAATTTGTAATTTTGTAAAATATTTTGAAAGCCACTAAAGATGCAAATCTTGGTACATTTTAAACTTAAAAGCATAGACAAAATAATAAAAAATATGAAAAAAGCAGGATGTACAAAACAAATTCTGTCCTTTAAATGTGAGCCTTGATTCATTCATAGCGCCTAAAGCTCCAGCAGATCACTCTACCATGGAAACATTAGAGTTCTCGCCATCATCATCATATTAGTGGGGGTGATAATGATCCTGCTGTCATTTCATTATTTGCCTGACAGTATGAAACCAACTGTTAGAAATTGTTCCAAGTAAAGTGTCATTTTCTTATCTTGGTTGCACTGCAGGGGGTGTTTCTTATCTTCATCACAGGGAAGAAACATGGGAAGGAGAGAATTACCTGCCTCTAATTACTCCAGCAGGCTGCATCTATCTTTATTCTACCTCATTACTACAACCGTTTGCTGCTGTGAAACAAAAATGGACGCATTAGACCTTTGACAGTGGCATTTCCAGGATGCCGGACCTCTTTCTAAATAAAGAGCATGCCTTCATTTACATTTAAAGTTATTCATTGGTCCGGAGAGGTTAATAAGACCATTAATTCTGGTTGAAAAGAACATGCATTTCATTTGAGTATTTACCATGAGGCTATGCAAAGAGTTAAGTCTTTTGTGAGCTTTTAGCATCTGGGCACGAGGATATAGTAACTGTCCAAAAGAATCACTGGGATTCCTCTGACAGGCGGCCATAGAAAACTGGACAGAAACTCCTCCATCCTGCTACTCCAAACCCCATAGGGACTGTGGTGCAGGCGGTGCAGCAGATCACTGGGCTCCAGAGCTCCAAAAGGCGCCCCTGAGACCCACAGAGGAAGCAATGCATCTACTAAACAGTCTGTTCACACTGATTCCCCCTGGCAGGAGAGGCACGACCCAAAATCACACTCCAGCACATGGAGCATTAGCTATCATGCCATCCTGCCAAATTACCACAGGGGAAGCAAAACAATCTGCAGGCAAACGCAAAGGCAGCTTCACTACCTTCTGTTTGGACCTCTTAGTACCGCCCTTTGCTCAAAACATTACATACATGAATATATACTTTCAATAAATAGCATAAATATTCTTATTTTTGTTAAAAATGCTATTATGCACATACTTATTAAAACAAACTGTCCTAATCTCTAATGCATCACATAATTGCAACATCATACCTTTTCAAAAACAGAACAATAAGTCTGAGTAAAGTTTGGATTTTAAATGTAAGCCTCATTTTTAGAAAATCTAACTCAGGAACAATACAACTGATGTTTTTAAAACAATGAGGGTGCCATCTAGTGGCCAAATATAAATATGACCTCAAATAAGTATCTGGGGATCTCTAATAAGTTTCTGATCATTTTCTTTTAAAAATAATATCACTTTGAAAGACTCAACATAACTTAGCATGTGATTATCTCTAAGACATATTACCAAATGTTTAATTGTATTTTTATGGTTTAAAATGGGTTTGAGTTTCATTGTGTATACAAAAATGTATATTCCAGGCTAAAAAGAAATATTGCTAAAAGAAAATAAAAAAGATAACTGATATTCTCTTGATTTTGACTTGTTCATTAGTAAACTAAGCTTGTCATATTTTTAATTAAATGATCTTAGTCTGATTTTCTTACAAAAGTTATGTGAAAATAACTGTAGATCCAAAATCAAATAATGCCGTTATCTATTTTTTTTTTTTTTTGTCTCACATAGTTTCCTTATTCAGTAACAAGATTAACTGGTTCACTTCATCAAAGGTTGTTGATGTAAGTCAGGCTTAATGAATAAAATAGCCAATGTCTGCTAATGAATAAACTGAAAGGCCCTTTGTGGTTCTTCATATTATGAAGATAGAATGAAACCAAAAGGTGCCTAATTAAAACTGATTCATTTTCCTTTATATGAAACGGATTTTAATTTGTCAATTAAAATATTGTCATAAAAGTTAAAAGGAAGCAATCTTAAACAACAGGCAAAAATTACTGGTTTCAACTGGTACCATTAGTGGACTGGGGTTGAGGGGCCACATATCATGATTCCAAGGGCTGTAAATGGGCCCCAAGACCATAATTTGAACTTGAATGTTATGAACATAAAAAAAAAAACCTAAACAACTCCCAGGGTGCTCCTAAAAATCTGAATAATTCAGTCTAAATCACAAACTATTAACTTGTACATTTCTGTGACATAAAAGGGAGTAAATATTTAATTTAATTCATTTTAATGTCTAAAACATTTACAGACCGAGGAAAAAAAAAAAAACTAAAGGACGATTCTATTTAACTACTGAAAAACTGTTGAATAAAATGCTTAATCCTTTTATTGGGCAAGTTACCCATTTTGATCGCTTGCATACCCCTTACAAATGGAGTCCCCCCACCGTCGCTCTGTGAGTTCTAGAAGCAAAAGATCTATTTCCAGGCATTCAGCAAAGATACTGCTACATGGTTGTAGATCTAATTTTCGCACTTGACCAATTAGATGAGCCCTTGAATGAAAAAAACAAAAAGTTAAGTCAAGAAAAAAAGGTAAAAAGCTAATTGAAATGTTAAAAAGTTGAAGTTAAAAAGTTAATAACCCTAGTTAACAATTATATTTAGGTTTATATACTATAAAATGTAAGTGCCAGTATCAGCATTAATGCCTCTAAGGTTATGTTGGACCAAAAAAAATGTTTCTTTCACTCTCACAATTTCTTATAGAAGCACTTTAGTTATTTGGCGTTATCTACAGTTATTACATTGACATTAATTTTTGCCATCAAAATATCCATATTTTTTGAATGTTAAAAAGCTAATAAGGTCTTATTTCAATAACATAATTGGCTTGAAATTTGGATTTTCAAAGTATTTCACTGAGTGCCCTTTAAAGGGTTAAAATGCATTTAATTTTTAAAATGACCTTTTGAATCATTTTAATTCAATGGGTGGATAAAGGTTATTACGTCCATATAACAAGAGTTAAATGACAACAAACAGACAACTTGATATTTCTTTAAAAACAAATACATTTTGTCTACAGACTCAATAAACCTGTGATAAAATGTTTGCTAAATTTACATTTAACAACATTTAAAAAGGGAAAATGGCAGCAAAGCATGAAATAAAGAAGTGTGAAACAAAATACCAGTTTTTGATCATGTCGTTTTATTTTGATAAATCTTTGTAAACATAAACTATTCCTTAATTGTCTTCTCCACTGGACTCAAACATTAGAACGCTGATGCTTGTCCATTAAGCTCTGTAACAATACACACCCACCAGCTATTTGACAACAAATATTTTCAGACGAGAGACGTAGAGATTTACTAAATCAAATGCGGAGCCAATCAGAGAAAGATTCGGTGGAATCGGTTCAGAACTCAAGTACAAATAAGCTCCTGGGAGGCTGAACAAATGCAGCTGCCTGCAGAGTGACAGATTTGAATAAATAGTGTAGCTGGAATATAAATCATACCGTAACATTTACAGTTACGAGAACCCCTATTTAAACAGCTTCTCTCTGGTTGTAGTAATGAGACGCATTAAGCAGCGCTTCCAGCGACTCCTGTGGCTCCACTCCAGCTGTGTGCAGCATTACCACAGCAGGCTGGGATTGCTTGAGTGCGACACACATGCTCTTTGTTTCATATCTGAACGCCTTTTCATTACTGCATACAGTGGAAGGAAATTTCTTCCCTTTTTCTGCTATGAAATTCTGCTTTTTCATGGTGAAAATCTCAAAGGTTCCGTTTCAATATCTTTTTAGTTTGTGTTCAACCTGCAGCTAAAGAGGGCAGGAAACCTTCAGTAAAACTTCATGTTTTCACATTACAGACCAAACTTCTATGGGTTTTATTAGGATATATCTTATAGACTAACACAACAGTACATAATGTTATATATTTGAACAACTAATGACTGTGAGCTCTGTAGAAGGTATGTATTCTGAAATTTAAATTTGCCCCCCACCTAATAAAACCCAAGCTGTTGAAAGGATCAACAAGTATGCTCTTATTATTTTGCCAAACTATATAAAGTTCTCCTTTTCAGCTATACTCTTCTAAACGAGCACTTTGTGTGGGTCTATCATTTAAATCCCAATAAAATACAGAAAGGTTTATAGTAATGGGAGAAACGTGAAAAAGTTATAGAGGTTTCTCCTAAAGATAAGTAAAAAAGTAAGGTAATGAATGAAGGAATGTAGCTTCTGAGGTCCAAACTTTAAAGAAGTTACTTTTAAAAAACCCTCATATTGATGATTTTAAGAAGCAGGTTGTTAAACACAATCAGGATAGCAAAAAAAGACAAAAAAATAAAACTGATGGGTGCTTCATAGCGTGCGGTGGTCCTCTATCTACATCCAGTGTTCGGCTGTAGTGGTTAACTCAGGCCGAGGGGCCTTAGTTGGGGGGGAGCAGTGTTGGAGTTTGTTATTTGATGAGTGGAAGTGCTAGCTGAGGAGGTCGGGTTGCAGACCAATCCTCTGCAGGACGTCCTCTGGCATACACAGCACGGGATTCACCGCTTTGATCTGCTCGTCACCGAGAAGAGAGAGGCCTGCAACTCCGAACAGAGTGTGGAAAGGATCCACCTGTAGAGAAAGACCAGAGGTTCAATATGATGCATAATCAGCTCCCAGAATGTTGCTCATCACATACCAATGACTTACAGTGCTGTGAAAAATACTTCCCCCCTTATTGGTTACTAAACAATGTTAATATTAGACAAAAATAATCAGAAGGAAAATCAAATTATGTTTTTTTATTATCATAATTATGTTCGGGGGGGAAAAACTACCAAAGACTATTATAACTGATCCATCTCTATGTGTCATCATAAAATCTAAACCTAACAGGTTTAGGTTTTGGCAGTCAAACATTATGCCAGTGAGGATAGAGAAAATAAAAACAAAAGGTTAAAAAGAAAACAACTGTAGTTCAAGACATTATTCTCTAGCAATGAGTGTTTTACATCATCACTCTGGATGGATTTCTGATCCCCTTTTACTGCAGAGTTGTTTTAATTCAGCCATGTTGGAAAGTTTGTTTTAAGGTTTAGGATATTTGAATCCGGTTTAAATCCAGACTTTGACCAAAAGCTTCATTTATTTATGATTCAAATGTTGGACTTATACCGTCGTCCTGCTCTACAGCTAAAGTCTGCACACTTCTCCCTTATGTCAGCTTGTGGTTCCAACAATCACAGCAAGACCTCCAGGTCCTGAAGAAACAAAGCAGCCTCGCACCATCATCCTGCCACAGTATTGTTTGACAGTCATTCTGATGATGTTTTCCTGAAATGCTGCAGTAACATACAGCCGATGTAACAGGGCCATCGGCTTCCACAAAGGTCCACTTCTCATCAGTCCACAATATTTTAGCAAAACCCTGTGGGATCATAAAGATTTTTTGGTAAATTGTGAGACGTGCCTTTGTTCTTTTAACCCAAGAGCTATCTCACAGAGGCCAATTTGCAATTTTATTTTTTAAAGTTTCACTAATTATTGAATCATGAACCCAAACCTGAACACAAGGCAAGTTAAGCCTGTAGTGGTGGATTATAGGGACCTGTAGCCATCTTTTCTTCTTATGGCCTTCTGGATTTGCATCTTTTCTGCATTCTTGTAATCAGTCTGGTTTGTTGATCACTTCAAGATAGGGCTTTAACGAGTTGTGATGTTTCCAAGTCAACTAGTTGACAATACTAGTCAAAATGTCGTTCTATGACATCACATTAAGTCGGGGTGCTCAGGCTGAAATTCCTTAAAATACGTCTTGCTGCAGTGACGGTCTTGGTTATAGCAGCTCACTGTAGCAAACGCTCTGCCAGGCCCAGAGAATAAAATGTCCCAGAGCCTTAAAAATGACTGCTAAGATATAAATGACCACTCATTGTCTGCTCTTGGATGTCTTTACGTCAGAAGATGATTTTTCGCTGTTTGAGCTCATTTGACCTACTTCATGTTGTCCTACAGGATTCATTTAAGTGAATTTCCTGTTGCTGCAGATCTATCTACAGAAACTGATCTAGTTTGGATTGGTATCCAGAGATAAGATAGCATGCTTTACTCCAATAAATGAAATAATTGAAAAACTTGTTTTTGGTGACCCTTCATGTTTAAAAATAAAAAATTTAGAGTGATAAACATAACATCTACAGGGGGGGGATGATACTTTCTTAAAGCACAGTATGAAAAAAAAGAGCTAAACTAAGATAGCAGAGATTTAACAGCATCAGCAGGCGATCACTGGAGTTTGGTTGCATGACAGCTTTTGACACAATCCTGTCTCACCATGTCTCCCGGTCTGTCAGCAAATCCTCCCGTCTCCTCGTCCTGACAGGCCAGGATGAACCGCCGCAGCTTGGCTTTGTCAATCCAGTGAATCCTGCCGATGATCTTCAGAGATGCCAGGACCCACCAGGAGTAGCAAACATCTGGAAGCTGAGAGAGACGGAGGTTTCTCTGTAAGTGCATGAATCTAATCATTTAATACATAAGACAATTTATGTTCCTCGTATTCATTTAGACAAATTACTCTCTACAGAGGATAACGTTCTTTAGAGATAAAAACAAGTTTAGCTTCTTATATTATATTTACCAAAGAATTTCTAAGGTAGGGCTGGATGACAAGTCAAACTTTCACTTGAATACGTTTTATTTGGGCTTGCACGGCTCCGAGTGACATGACTTCATCACTTTGTTTTTCCATGCAGCCTCATAATTGATAAACTAGCTCACTGTGTAAAAACCCTAAAGGTAAACATTTAGGGCCTGATCTCCAGAAGGTTGGTGTACTGCAAAAAAGATGCAAACTAAGGCTGCAACTAACAATTATTTTGCAGATCCATTAATCTGTTAATTATGTTTTCAATTAATCGATCAACAATCGGATAGCCAAAGGTTCCTTAAAGAAGACTACTGACGAAATTAAGACTTTTCCACTTGAGTTCTGGGAAAGAGCATACTGAAAGATAAAAGGTATTAATGGGAGAGGCGGCCTAGTGGTTAGGGCATTGCGCTTGGAATCCAGAGGTTCTGAGTTCAAGCCCCACTGCCACTGAGGGTCTCTGAGCAAACACCCTTAACCCCACACTGCTCCCCGGGCGCCACAAAATGGCAGCCAACTGCTCCCCAGGAGGATGAGTTAAACGCATTCATTTTGATGCTCTGTACTTGTGACAGTGTAATGACAATAAAAAGCTGAAGAAAAAAGATTTATCTATTTCTCTTAAATACAAAATGTTGGTATAAATATTTTTTGCAATCTTGGTATAATTACTTCTCTAACTGTGTTGCTCTCTCAGCTAAAAATCACACTTTATATTCTCTGCACTCCAGTTAACGACTAATCAGTTACTAAATTAGTTGACAATTATTTCAATTATCGATAAATCATGAGTAATCTTATCTAGTGCAAACGTGTCTGTAGGCACAGAGCAGATCTTCAAAGAAGGGGGAAAGTGATTTGCGTTTGCAAATTAGCAGACAGTTTGTGCAAACCTATTGTTGTGTTTTAGCTTTCATCAGTATGCAGGTCCAATTCTACAGACCAAAATGTTCATGAGTGGAGAATATGCAAATACTAACATTTACCAAATGAAAAGTGATTTTCCAAATCTGAAAATCAACTGCAGTATTTGCTTCTGAATATCAAGTCCTTCACAGCCTCTCCTGGCTCATCCTGTTTTTGTTTTGTTCAAACCACCTTCTTAGCTTCACTACAAACTGACTTTGTCCAAACTCTAGGGTGTTAGCTTAGAGAGGACATAAAAACACCTAAAAGTTTATTTTAGCTAACTGTAAATCCACCAACTTTATTAGCAGCTTCTGTAGCTTCAGTTTGATCAGTTTGCATTGATTCACCAAAAAACCCTGGTATAGTCTGGGCCATAGGGATACACCAGACCCATCTAAGACTTTATGGCCCTGCGTTAATGTAATCAGTCTACAGATGCAGCCGTAACAGTTGCAGGTGGTAAATCTGGACGCAGCTTGTGTTAAACAGGTGATGTGCAGTGATGGTTTTCTGTCACGCTGTGTTTTTCTTTAAGGCCATCTAAGCAGAGCTCCACTTGAAGTTTACTTTACTGTGTCCCATACATAGTTAGTACCAAACTGCAAATGTGATTTCTCTTTATTTTTTCTTGCGGTCACTCCTTCTAATCCTACTGTGTAGTTAATGACTAACAATTGTCATGGTAACAGATCCCACCTAAGCTGATCATCCCAGCTCCCTGTTGGACACTTTAAAAAAAAAGAGAGATTGCAACAAAATGTCTGCTTTTTAGGTCAGCATGCATTATTAAGATGTCTATAAACATGAATATTTTATTCAGCTCCGCTCTAAACATTTAAAGTTGATATTACCACAAGTTAAATAATCCTGGTTTAAGCTGAATTGGATAAATCAACATTAATACCTGGTTGCTTTGGTATTTTGGCTATAAAATAGTAAACAAATAATAGCTAGGATTAAAAAGGAGGAGTGCATAAAAAATTATTATTATTTGTTGTTTGTAAGATTAAGACAAAAAAAACAAAAAACAAACATGAGGAGACATCATCAGATCCACACAAAGCACTTAGTACTCCATTAAAATTTTACATAGACACTAAAATGTACTTAGCCTTCCTTTGTACAGAAATTCATATTTTATTCTGGACTTGAAACCTTGTCCTCAATATCTGGTGGGACTCTTTGTTCAAAAAGAGCTTTAACATAATTATCCAGAACTTGCTTGACAAACTCATCAACCAAATGATATTAAATCTGCTTCAGTCCTGCACTGACTGATTTTTCTGAGTCACTCCTTCTTCACACACTATGAAATCAAATCGAGGAACAGACTGTAACTTCATCGTGTGAATAAGAAAAAGAAAGAACTAAGTTTCCCATTTAAAAGAATCAAATAGTCAAATACACATATAATAAAATAAAATAAAAATAAAGATGATAAAATAATTTGTATCAACTTGATGAAAGGTGTAAAATAAGCTAGAAAGAAATAGAAAAAGAGACATTTTAATTATTTTTTTAATACTTTTTTGGACATATGTTCATCTCAGACATGAAAACAGGTCAGGGAAGAAAAAAGTGAAAATGACTAAACCCTTTAGGGGACCCAGGAGTAGGATTCCCTCAAATGAAGTTTTGTTTGTGTGTTTTATTTAAATAACCTATTCTAGTGCACTCCAATAGAATAATCAAGCAAAGTCACAGCACAGTATGATCTCAGTTATATTTTATTCTCCCTCCCTGCAAAAACAGAGATTCTTTATCTCAAGACTATTTTTCATAGTTCTACCATTTCCCCACTTTTTATTTAATTTCATAGTGTTTAACAATAAATACTCACTCACTAACTATTAACAGCCCTTTAAATATTGTTTTTGAATCGCCTACATGGACTGATTAAATTACAGTCTCAAAGACTGCTCTGTGGCAAAAAAACTATTTCCGGTTCTGTTCATTACGTTTATGGACAGTATTTCTAAGCGCAGCCAGGGGCCAGAGGGTGTCCAGTTTGGGAACCTCAGGATATCATCTCTGCTGTCTGCAGATAATGTTATCCTGTTGGCCTCATGAGACCAGGACCTTCGGCGTGCACTGTGGCGGTTTGCAGCCGAGTGTGAAGCGGCCAGGATGAGGATCAGCACCTCCAAATCCGAGGCCATGGTTCTCCACCGGAGAAAGGTGGACTCCCTCCTTCAGGTCGGTGGAGAGTCCTTATCTCAAGTGGAGGAGTTCAAGTATCTCTGGGTCTTATCATGAGTGAGGGATGGATGGAGCGTGAGATCGATAGACGGATCGCTGTGGCAGTGATGCGGTTGCTGTATAGGACTGCCGTGGTGAAGAGGGAACAAAGCTCTCAATTTACCGATCGATCTACGGTCATGAGATCTAAGCAATGACCAAAAGGACAAGATTGCGAATACAAGCAGCCGGAATGAGTTTCCTTTGCAGGGTGGATCGGTGCACCCTTCAAGATCGGGTGAGGAGCTCAGTTACCCAGGAGGAGTTGGAGTAGAGTCGTTGCTCCTCCACGTCAAAAAGGAGCCAGCTGAGGTGGCTCGGGCATCTGCAAAGGATGCCTCCTAGTCACCTCCCTGGGGAGGTGTTCCAGGCATGTGTACTACTGGGAGGAGGCCTCGTGGAAGGCCCAGGACATGCTGGAGGGACCGTGCCTCTGAGCTGACCTGGTGTCGCCTTGGAGTCCCCCCAGAGCAGCTGGGGGAGGAATGTGTGGATCGGGAAGTCTGGGTATCTGTGCTTAGACTGCTGCATCCGTGACCCGGCCCCGAGTACAGCAGAAGAAAATGGACGGCAAAGCTAACTATAGAAAGCCAATGCTAATCATGAAAATACAAGGAAACAATAACATCCTGCGTCTTAATCAAGATAGAAATAGATGAATGATGAGGGAGAACTAGTAAAGGTAGGTCTATGTGCCTTTTCATCTTGGTCTATTTCTACATTCATTTTGGATATATCATAGGCATTACTTTGGTAAAGGTTTTGCCTTAGGCCGCCCCTCAGATTTCTCAGAAATCTGAAAGCATTTCTCCTACTTGGCTGGTGTGGTAGTTGGTTTACATAAAGTTTACTAAGTCGCAGGTGCAAAGAAAGCCAAGGTTAAAACTGATGATAATGAGCATTTCAAACACAACACACGCACTGCAGGGTTTATGTAAACCCATTATGTTCAACAGCTTGCAAGCAGAGTGGGGTCTTTGAGACTTAAGCATGTGCCAGACATGTATTAGACTGGGGTTCACACCTGTCTCATTAGAGCAGGAAATGTACGCTGGAATTGTTGGCACAAAAAACACAGCTTATTACAACAAGCAGCGGTTCGTTCTTCCCAGCAGTGCACCGACTTAATTCACCCTCTACATAATGTAGGTAGCTGTTTTAGTCACTAAAGGCTAATGTAAGCTTGTGTCAGTCAAAGTTACTTTAAAGCCTCTCAAGCTGGGTTCCTTTAAACCGCCGAAGCATCCAAATCACTATTTGGTTACTGTTGTCTGCCCTTAACTCGGCTCTAATCAACTCCATCCAATCAGGTAGTAGTGATTACGCTAATATTTTTAATGTTTTAGCTCCAAGTAGGAAATTAAGGGCCTATTCAAAAGCCTTTATAACATTTAGGACAAGCACTAAGCTCTAAAAGTTTTTTTCCATCTTTAGCCACATCCACCTGAGCTGAGAAACCTGATCAGATTGGCAAACAATTCATCAGAAAGCCTCAAACCTTCTCTGGTCTTCCATTGAGGCCTCCAGACGGCAGCTGTCTCTCACAGAGCCACCATCCCAGCAGGTCTGCGTTGAGCTGGTGGAGCTGGCCAGTGAGCGACAGGAAACCAGTGCAGCAGTAAATCTGAAAGGGGACGTTTGATTTCAGTGACTCATCTGTTAAATAAGTTCATTCTGTTTAAATCAGCTGCTCACTTAAATTCAAATGTTATTCTACATTTAAAGCCGTTTAATATTATGTTTAGAGCTTTATGTGTTTTGCTTCAAAAGCATAAAAGTTTATTTAGTGAGTTACAAGATTAAACTCACCTGACCGGCGTGAGACTCTGAACCAGGTCTGCAGCCAAAACCTCCATCGAAATTCATACAAGACAAGACGAACTCCACAGCTTTGTCAACGTTTATCGTGTCCATCTTCCCCTGAACAAGGACAGAGGAGGACACAGAGATAAATCATAAAATTCAAAAACAAACACTGTAAGAAAATATGCTCGTTCAGTTTCAGTTTCAAAAATGTTTTCAAAAATTTCTTGTTTTGTTTTTACTTTATATGACTCGCTTTATGATTGAGAACAGAGTTGAATATCAGTCAAGATCGCCAGAAGTCAATCAAGCCACAGAATCTCAATGACATTTAAGTCTAGAGTTTGACCAGACTGTTCCAAAACCTTCATTTAGCTTTTTTCTTGTTTTGTTTTTGCATGAGAAATTGTGCTAGAGCTAATATCACAAACCTACGGCAGGACAGAACTCATGGTTCTGTAAGTTACAGCAAATGGACCAGCTCCTACATCAGACTTAAATCATCATGTTTCAAAGTGTGACGGACTTTCTCTTAAACGCTGCCTTTATTTACATCGGCTGTAACAGGATACACCTTCCTACTTTTTGTCTCATCAGTTTATAAAATATTCTTTACTAATCATGACAATAATAAAAATGTTTTTAAGCAAATGTGAGAGGCTCCTTGGATTAACATTTGGTCAGTAGAGGTTTTCACATTTGAAACCCCTGGATGCTGTTTCTGTCCAGTTCTATTGTTGAATCGTGAACCTTAAACCAGGTAAATGAGATCTGCAGCGCTTTAAGACCCAAACCCACTGCCTAAATCCGACTGTAGATGCATCGATCTGCCTCTTCAAAGCAAATAGGGTCGGACTACAGGGACAGTGAGCTGATCACCAGACTCATGTGATTAAGTATCATCATAGGGTATGGCAGCCTTTAAATAGACACAAACATGCTTGTTTTTCCCTGTACTTCTGTACAAAGAAAACTATTTTTAAAGGCATCGTTGCTATCATACGTCCCAGTCTGAATGACGGCTTGTTTTCAACCTGTGTGATATTTATTGACATATCAGTACTCTATTACCAAATCAGTTAATGCGACAGTTTGACCAGTGTAGTCTGTATTTTGTGTTTTACTTTCCCACTTTGTTCACTGAAAAAATTGAAAGCTAGACAAGTCATTTTTTCTTAAAATAAGTGCATCTGTTCTCGAATTTAGGAGGTAAAAGAGACATTTTGCCAATGGAACAAGATAAATTACACTTAAAATAAGAAAACACAATTGCATTGTCGTATTTCAAATGAATATTATCTAATTATCTTATTTGAAGAGTAAAAATACTCCTTTTATTAGCAATTTACCTACCGGTGCTCAAATTAAGGCTAAATACACTTAATTTAAGAAATTATTTACTTATTTCTAGATAATTTTCCCAGTGTTTTACTTCCTTTCTGACAACAGAGTTTCTTGTCAAAATGCTGCATAGGTTTGAACAAAATGCACCTCTGGTCTACCTTGGTCAGACTTTACTCTGTTCCTCAGGGACCCCTGTTAAGCATGTTTTTGGCATTTCCTTGTTGCATCATAGATTATTAACAGGCTTCTGCAGGACTTGATTGCAAAGGAGGAGCCCTAATTTGAATCAGGTGTGCTGGAACAGACATATTTAAGACATGCAGGGCAGGGGTCCCTGAGGACCAGGGCTGGGAACCACCAGGCTTTTAGCTAGCGATGCATACGGCCGTACATCGTACGCCCTTTACTAAAAAAATGACATATTGTATGCCCTGTTTTTCCCCTGTGGAAAATAAGCTCAAATGTTCAAAATTTCACAAGCAGCAGATGCTGGAATTGGAAATATTGAACTTTTGCTGCTCAACGTACCACATCAACCAATCAGAGAAGCTGGTCTGGGAGCTGGCAGGGCGACAGACACAGCGCTTCTGATGCAGAGCGATATGACCACTCCACTGAAACTGTTTATCAATGCCTAAATTAACTCAAAATGTTGAAACCTTCTGGGAAAACATGTTTGCTATTATTATTCAGGTGCCTGCCACATACATGAAAAAGGCTAAAACTCTACTTCCAGCCGACCAGAACATTAGGGGAAAAACCCCAACATGTGACAGGGCCTGCTGCAGGGGATTCCTAATGACAGGGTTCTGAGTGCCTCCAACAGTGTAATAATATTTTAAGACTTAAGAATTGACTGAACAGACAATGTTTTGAGGTCTAATTTCTTGCATAAAGATATATTAAATCTACTTTTTACCTCCTTATCACAGCAAATATAGCAAAGCCTCTATTTGCCATTGAACACAGGATCAGCAGAAGCATCAGACGCATCTGGAAAACACTTTACTGGACGCGCTTTAGGAGCTACAAAGATTCTCCTGAAGTGCGTCTGACCTTTATCTGTACAAGCATCAATAATGGAGCAGCAGATGCTTTTTTGCTGCTTAAATCTTGGTGTAAACGTAGCATTACACTTTCTGATTGTTTGAATTAGCCTATGAAACCTAAAAAATTATCTCTTGTGTTCCTTATGAAATTTCCACCTCTAGTAAAGCACACATACTTCCCATATTTAGGACAAAAGCAGGTTGTAACAAAGAAAAAAGTTAGCTGCATTCCACCTCAAAAAGCAAGAAATAGCCTTTCAGAGAGTCTAAATTGCTCAAATTGTCCGGGGGAGGATACCCCCGGAGCTCCCTATGCCGCGCAAAGCCTAAAAGTGATACACCAAGGTTTACACCCTATGAAATATTCCTAGCTAAAAGCCTTGGAATCTCTGAGATACACGACAGTGGTGAATCCCCAGCAGTCTGTGCAGCCAGCTCACTTCAGCTTATTCTAATTTCTACTGACATGATATGACTCGATATTCTCTAAGATTGGATGGCAATTATTATCTGGGGTGTTTTGGTCTAAAGATATTGCTCTTAGTTCATCACTGTTCCACATGTTCTTTATTAGTGGATGACGGTTCAACCCTTTTTCGGGTTGTTGGTTTTCACATTTTTTTTTCTTGGTTTTTTTTGTTTTTAAAAAATAAAAACACTTGAAGGAAAATGAACATATACATACCAGCAAAGCCAGCGTGGCAACAGCACAGAAAGAAAACCGAGTATCAATTTCTCCTGAGAAAAGATAAAGAGAATCACTAAATGAACTCTGATGAAAGATTTAGAAGGTGAAACCAAACTTTACTAGTTTTAAAAATATAAAGTGAGTTAAAGGCAGTTAAAAGATACAAGTTGATTAACATGGAAAGTAGATACATTAAATCAGTTGAGTTTGTTTACCCCATTTGTCTCCAGCGAATGAACCGTCTTCCTGCTGGAGTCCTTTAACGTAATCCACCACTTTCTCCACATCGATTGCATCTAAGCTGTCATATAGGCACAAGATCTAAGAGAGATTAAATGCAAGAAGACAGTCAGCCAAAAACCAGAAGGAAAGAAATGTTCATCACTGCTGTTTATTTTGTATCACTGCTGCACTTTAAAGATGGAAATGTCTTGAGAGCTGTACTGAGCGAAATTTCTTTTTGTATAAATTCTATCAGTATAAAATGTCAATAAAGTCGGTCTAAGTATAAAGGGAAATAAAAATTGGAATCTCTTTTTAAAAAACATAAGGTTTTGGATAAAAAAAGTTATGCCAAAAAAAAAAAAAAATCACTTCAGAGGATCCTGATAGATCAGCAAATACAAATAAAGGAAATAATTAAGGGTCTAACAGAGGGTCGTCCTATGAGTGATGTTTGGACAACAAGCATCCATCAGGAGTCACCTGGACAGCACTGAGGGTGTAGAGCAGGTGAGGGTCGTGTCCGATGCTGGCGCTGATGCCTCCGCACTCATGCTGGCAGGCTTTTATGAAGTCTATGATCTCCTGCCGGTTCATCCGCTGCAGCTGGCCCATCAGGTCCATTACCGTCAGCCCCCAGTAGATGCCGCTCATCCTCAGGTACTCGGACAGCGTGTACTCCTGGAAACATGTAACCACACACTTTGCTCAACTGCCAAATTTTTAAAGCTATCAGACTGAGCTTGATCTGGTTTGTGGTCTCGATTTTAACTACCTCAAAGACAGGCGGCCCGGTTCTAACTGAACTAAATATAGATTTAAAGACAGTCTCGATACAGTGAAAAAAGCATATCTACAACCCTTTTCAGAAGTGGTCTGAGTTGATCGTTTTAGTGATCAACCAATTAGTTGATTACCTGATTGGTCTAATTTTTTTCTGAAAGATCAAAGAACCAGGGTTTGCATATAGAGCAGCTAGGAGAGTAGACTTTAAGTTTCTGTTAAAGTACATCTTCAATCGATATCAAATCTTTAAAAATTTTTATTATGGTTTGTTCTTGTCTGTAACTCAAAACAACCCCCATCTTTAACTTTAACCGAGCAACAGCATGCTGCCCTGTAAACTCTTTTAAAGAAACCCTTTTTGTGTTACTAGGGGAAACAGAGAAGTCGTGAAGGAGGATGCTCTGGGCAAATGAGATCAAAAGTATTTTTTATCTACTACGTGCAAATGCAAAGATTAATAAATGGAGAAGAAAAAACTTTTCAGAAAACCTGTTTGAGGCTTGAGGTTCATCTAACAGAAAATCAATGCTTTCCATCCAATTCAACTGATCTTTAGCTATTTGACAAAGAGCAACAAGAATAATGCCAGTATCTTAAAGCACCTTATAAAGATGTAGAAATAAAGTCAAATCAACCAAACGTTGTTCTGCATAGTGATAACCCAACAGAGCTGATCATCAATAACCGCTTTAATATTTTGAGTTTCCAGTTTTGAATGATCTGAGAATGTTCTGGTCTATCTTATACAACTGGTTTGAAAAATGTGTCAGTTTCAGCTTCCATGTGACAAAATATCAGACACTTTAACATAGGTGGATATTTACTAGTTAGATTTACTAGAGTAACTGTATGCATCCAAAAGTGGTTTAACCACAATGTACATCTTAATCGTACTCAAAGAGATATTAATTGTAAAGTATTGTTATGATTGGAAATGATTCTTGCTACTAGAACTAGAAGTACTCTAGGTCTTCACTGAATGATGATCAGGCATGTTTTCATCAAAATGCACAAATACACACTTCTTAGTAGAAACAAAGCTTTAAAGTTCTAA
>NW_015152943.1:23375-24489 GCF_000732505.1 Cyprinodon variegatus | reverse complement strand
AGTATATGGAGGACCAATCCTGCCACAATTAAAAATAAACTAATACAAACACCAAAAATCTGTACTTAAATAAGAATTTGTCATTTATGAGAAGGATGTAGACCTACTACTTAAGTTTCAGACAGCTTGAACAGAGCAACGAATCCAGCAGTGCGCCCAACCATAGACGGAGCCCCATTAGTTGTGATAGATGTCTCATATCTTCAGATTCCTATTCGCGTTTTAGAGTCCCTGGTAACAACCTAGCAACCGTGGCAAAAACTCTAACTGTATTGCCAAAGCTATAACCCATCTATGTTCATTATATTAAGTCAAACTTTATAATTTTGTAAGCAGTGTATAGAAAAGAAATTCTGTTTCTGTTTTCCAACAGTGAAATGAACTAGCAAAAACATGATGGAAGTTAGCCGTTGATACTAGGTCATGCAGGTGGAAAGTGAATGGCAGAAAATAGAGAGGCAAAAATAAACATCTGTTTGGCATAGTAATTAAAGAAGGTGCAAACAAGGAGGAAAAAGTGCATTAAGAATAAATAAGCACTGTATATACAGTAGCCTATATCAAGATAAGAATCAAGGTGCAAGTGTACATGCACAGAATAAAAATAAATACAAGGGAGTAACACAGAGCTAAAATAGAATAAAACAGCAGTACAGTTACTAGAAATAAGGAAACAGAGCAGTAATACTAGTCTGAATAATTTTATAAAGGATAAAAGTAGAAATAAACAGGCTTAAGCGAAAGATAGTTATTTTTGAAGACCATGTCACTAGTGCACAATGTTACTTTGCATATGTGATCCTTCTATATTTCTGGTTACATTGAATTAAATTTATACCATTTATACAAATTCATATACACCATGGTGCACATTTCTGTCCACTTTAGCTATATTATTTCTGCTGCCATATAAGAATTTCCTCATTATGGGACAAAGACGGGATTTTTTTTCCCTTCAAATGTCAGTGAAAAGCTTTTTTTTGTAAAGCCGTTAAGTACACACAAACCAAATATTTCTAATGACACTTCAAATAGCAGGAACCATCTCAAGAAATGTGGGTGGCTCTTAAAAGAGCCGTTGTTTTTCCAGATCAGTCAGGAGATTTAACCTCCA
>NW_015152943.1:21629-22916 GCF_000732505.1 Cyprinodon variegatus | reverse complement strand
TCAATACCAAATAGTTGGAAAAGGGCAAAAAATGTACCTTTTAATAAACCAGGGAAAGATCCTATCAGTCCAAATAATTACAGACCAATAGCTTTAACATCTCATTTAAGTAAATGGATGGAGAAAATAGTGGTCAGTAGATTAGGGTTTGTTCTTGAACATAAGAAATTAATTAATAGATACCAGTGTGGATTTAGAACAGGGAGATCGTAGTATTTTTTGATATAGAAAAAGCATATGATTCATTATGGAGAGAAGGGTTGCTTATAAAAATAAAGCAGATGGGAATAGCTGGGAAGATGTATAATTGGATAGCAAATGTTTTGATGGATAGAAAAATAAGGGTGAAGATTGGGAATGATTATTCAAAAGAATTTAATGTGGAAAATGGAATTCCTGTAATAAGTCCAATTTTATTTAATATCATGATTAATGATATTTTTCAGATACTGATAAATGTATTAAATCTGCATTATATGCAGATGATGGATGAGAGGAAACAATATAAAACATGTAGTAGGAAATATTAAGAAAGCAATTAATAAAGTAGAAAATTTGTCCTATCAATGGGGTTTTAAATTATCAGCAAACAAGTCTTGTTGCATGGTATTCAAAAATAAGAGAAATATTGATAAAGGAACAATAACATTATATGGACAGCCACTGGAAAGGGTTGCAGAATTTAAATACTTAGGACTATGGTTAGATAGCTCTTATACATGGAAAATACATATAGATAACTTGGAAACTAAATGTAAGAAAATTATAAATCTCCTAAAGGCTGTGGCTGGAAATAACTGGGGTGCAGATAGACAGTCACTATTAAACATATATAGGGCTCTCATGAGATCAATAATAGATTAATGCAGTTTTATTTATGGAGCAGCAGCTAAAACAACATTAGAAAAGATAGATAGATTACAGAGTAGAGCTTTACGTATATGTACAGGAGCAGTGAAAACAACACCTATCAACGCTTTCTTAGTCGAGACTGGAGAAACTCCACTGGAAATGAGAAGAATGAAATTAGGTTTAGTATACTGGATGAAAATTAAAAGTAGTATGGATGAAAATGTAACTTCAACAATTCTACAAACTGGTTGGATTTGGATGGGTTATAAGCAAATTGATTAAAGAGTTTGGATTAGAGGATAAGGAAATAGCACAGTTTAATCCAATTAGCGTTATTCCTCCATGGCTATTTCCTGAGATAAATGTAGACATGAGACTTATTAAAATGAAAAATGATTGGAATTTAAACGAAATAGGGATACAGACTGATATATA
>NW_015152943.1:14349-16095 GCF_000732505.1 Cyprinodon variegatus | reverse complement strand
AAGCTCCTTGTTTCGCAGCATCAAGAGGCGGATTTTCTCCACATTTCTTCCTTTAAAACATCTAAAACAATTGTTCACATGACATTAAGACGAGACCATCGCTAAAAAACAAAGTAATGAAAAGAATACAAATGAAATGGTTTCGTTAGTGACATTATTTCACTTAGAAATCAGGAAGGTTCTCCCAGCAGTAAACACACAGAGACTGTCAATGAATCGGTTGGTCAGGATTCTCTGTTGGATAAAAGGGTTGGAAATTAACACTTTTCTATCAAATAGCCTACTTAACACACTCAGATACACAAAGTACATACTGGTGTTGTAGTTTACTGAAAAAGGGAAGAAGATTAGACATTTATTCATTAATTAGATCCTTCTTGTCTGTAATCTCAATGAATCAGGAACTAAATTCCTTTTGTCTCCTTTAAATAAACCCAAGGGCCTAAATACATTTTTACACAAATCCTATTTTCATTGCAATGAGCTAATAAAACATTTAGGATTTATTACATACAAATGAATGTGTTACAAGTGTACCTAACGAAATACAAGAAGGACAAATTAATGAAGCTCCTTGTGCCTTCTGACCTGTGGACAATTAAAAATGGTTACAGATAAATCAATTAGCACTTAAAATTAAATTACAGCCCTAGAACATAATTTTGCCAACAAGATTTTAGACTAATATATTTTCATAATAAAAAGTTATGTATTTAAAAATATATAAATATGTCTTAAATTGTCAAGGAAGAGGAGCAAGGCATTACGGAACATTTGCTTTTAAAAAGTACATTAATTATAATTAATAGGCTCATCATTGCTATTTTGATGAGTTATGTTTTTGATTTATTCTTTATTGTTACAACAAATAATATGTTTCATGTCTAGATAAGCAAACATATCTTGTCTGTGGTAGTTGGGAAAATATAGTAAAGGTAAATGATCCTATTTGTGCTTTGTATAGAATGTTAGTTCATGGTTTGTTAAAAGGATTTATATAATGGTTATCAATAAAAGAGAAATGTGCAAAGATTTTTGCATTTCTACTTTCAAAAAAAAGTAAATGAAAAAAGATAAATATTAAAAGATGAGAGGTAATTAGATATAAGGAGGTTTGTCATTTACAATTATTTTGTTTATAGTATATTTAACACAGATATTAGGGCTTCTTATGTCACATTTTATTTTTGGTAATATTATCCCATTCTGTGAGAAACACATTCTACTTTTTATTTTTTTATTTTTTATTTTAAATCAGACCTATTTTATTCACTAATCAATAAATTATGTGTATCCTTGATAGAGTATTAATATTTAGACATGAAATTCACTCTCTGTATTAGATAGTTCTGAACTCATGTACTGATGTTAGGCAGTGGTTCAGAGCTATGTACACAGTCAGGATGCTTATTTGTTAATGTTACTTTTGGTTACTTGTCTGTAATATTTATTTTCTTTCTGATACAAATTTTTCGCTAATATCAGGACATACTTTAATAAATATTTTATTGTTTTATGATAGATTTTTGGATACAATGCTGATGAAAAAACAAATTTCCTAGACATTTCTAGATCTTTTCCATTGTTTATCTATTTTTATTTACTCATATATGTAGTATATATTTTTTTACATTTTAGCTTAATTTTTTTTAATGAAGCTTGTTGTTAAATATTTTGTTCTTTTAATGGATAAAAATGTGAGAAATGCTGAAACTATTATACATATATAAAGATGAAGAGCATATA
>NW_015152943.1:11365-12564 GCF_000732505.1 Cyprinodon variegatus | reverse complement strand
TTTCACTCCAACAGTAACTATTGGACGCAAGAGCTCAAGCATTTATACAAGTATGGCGGACGTAAGCGAAAGCTGTTTGATGTCAATTTTCAACTTCCGCTTGTCAGAACATACCGAGGATAGGAGCCATTTCCGGTTAATGTCAGTAACACCAGAAACAATGTCAATGAGGACGCGTGTTTCTAATTCGCTTGTGGAGAAATGAAGCGAGGAAACAGGAAGCGATTATTGTGGAATAGAGGAGGGAAATAATTCAAAAGAAGAAGAATAAGAAGAAAAACAATAAAGTAGACTCAAAAAATGTGAAAAAGCGGAAAAGCACCGAGTCCAACTGAGGAGGAAAAAAACGATCACAAAGTAATATTCAAACTAGTTAATCAGGGAGACTCTTTGCAGATTGGACTGTGGTTCAGTTAACAAAAAAATAAACACATTTGCAGAAGATTCATTGATTGTTAAATCAAAATATTTTGTACTTTTCATGGTATAAGTGAACAATTGTAGTGCTCAGATGACAAATAAAACTAAAATAAAATCATAATAGTGAAAAGAAACTGGTAGAGTGACAGCAACATAAAGATAAATTAGAAATTATGAAGACGAATTTGATTATTTATTTTGTTGGGTTAAATGAAACAGTTCAGAAAAATCGTACTTAGTTTTTTATTTATTTTTTTTTTTTTTTTTTTTTTTTTTTTTTCTTCTGGGGGTGAGTTTCCTGTTTCCTTGTTTAACTGCTTATTAGTTAGTGGCAGTAATGCACTTTTAAGTAGTTTGCCAACCACCATAAAACACTACAAGAAGAAGAACAATAAAACAGTAAATTCAAAATAAAAAGGAGAGTTAAATATTAGGGGAAAAAATTAATACAAAGTATATATGCTACTATGATTGCATGTAAGTTAGTTCAGAGGTCAATTATTGTTGTGAGAGAGAAAATAAAAATGGTTTTTTACATTGCCTCCATTTTTCAAGGATTTATTTAATGGAAAGAGATCCTCCCTGCTCTATTAAAGCGCTTTACTTCAGTCTTTATGTCTGTAGGTTCAGATCAACATGTTAAGTCCTGCATTCCATTTCAAACTAGGTTTGTTTCTGCTTTTGCTCCAACATTAAAGGCAGAAATACTGGTCATTTTGACTTTAGAGAAAGGTATTTCTGATATAAACCACTCAGTCCATCTGATAAATGTCAAATGG